>NW_028277928.1:0-125985 GCF_059751315.1 Micrasema longulum
CAGGGCTTAAAGAACACTCTGTATATCAATGTAATATTTTGGATTCAATTTAAAAATAAAATTTGAAAAAATTCACTAGTTAAGTTTACCTTGATAAAGAAGCTTGTGTAGCTTTGAAACCGACCGGTAGAAAAAAAAAACAATGTTGTTTTATATACATACACATGAATACAAACGTCACACAAATACAATTACTAAACTTCTTTTCTTATATATTATGTGTCATTATATTTACAGTTGATTTTTTTAATTGGCTTTAGCATTGTTAAGATTTTTCTACTTATTTTGTTTATGTAATAGCTGTAAAAATCCCAAATAAAATAAAAATAAAATAAAATATTTGATATAAATAACACTTGTATTTGATTGGATGGTTGGAAGAAATTGCCATTTGGCAATTAGCTCGCCAATGTACAATTTAAATTGAGCACAATAAGTTAAATAAATAATGTATTTTTTCATTAAACAGATTTCTCATCCTTAGTTTATGCTTCATAATTTATTTACATTATTTTTGTCTTACATCCATACTTTTTCTATTCGTTTGTTGTTCTAATTTAGATAAATAAAAAATGGATTTTCGCCCAAAAATTTCGATGTTTACTAAACAACTTAACCTATTTACTATGTAAATGTTGTTGAAAACTATCATTGAGGATTACGAATTTCAAAACTGAATAAATAAATTAAAATTTAATATTTGTGGTTTGTGTATCTAACCATTAAAATTTAATGCTGAAATACTAAAAATACAATGCGCCATAAACAAAATAATATGTAAAATGGGATAAGCATTTAGGCCTGCCTTTACTAGACCGATTTTATTCGTACATTCTATATTTAGTTCCACTACATAACTCCTATAAAGTAACTACCAAGATGGAACTAATTTGATCTTTTTAAGGGTAACGCGTGCGTAACGATTAATCATGTACATTGAATTGTTTTAAACTGAAATGTTTACATTTAATTGATTGGACACGGATATCACCTTATTTCTTTTTGTCAGCGCTTTTTAAAAAAACTACGTTACCAAATTTAGCCTCTTAACATTAAAAAAATCGTACATTTATTTATTTATTATATATACGACCTAAGCCAATTACAACAGTTACTGTTACAATTACAAACTGAACATAAAATTATATAACAAAGGCAAACATGGGCAGTCAAAGAATAGTTTATAATATATTTATAAACACGATAAAATAATAGTGTACACATAGAATTAACAATAGTCCAGAAGGGGCGTAGAATCATATTTAAATACATCGGACTGTGTCTTATAATTCCCCCACTATGCCTCACTTTCGCCACGCGCATACGTGATGCCGCCGTGTAATGTTGCACGATGGGAAAAGATATAATTATTACACAAATGTAATGTAAAAAAAGCAATCTGTTAATTTCTCTAAAATTTTATTGTGCACGCGGAAATATTGATTGACACAACAGAGTAGATAAGTAAAGAGTCATTTAATAAGAGTAATTGAATTAATGAACTTTGAACTTAAGATATGAAATAAGTTTTATTTTACATAAAACGGATTTTTTTATATCATGTTAAATAATATTTGATGTTTTAAAGATAATGTCGGTCAAATGTCGACGATAGAGTTGCTTAATCCGAGATCTAATTTTAATTATTTCTCTCATTAGATGAGCAAAGTAGGGTAAAAAAAATTACTACCCTGGCAACACTAACGAAATTTTCATTTTGTTTCTTTGACAATCTGACAGATGGTAAAATAATTAAATTTTTAAGTGATGCATTTGTTACATACACATTTATTTGCTAATTACACATGAAATATGATTGCATCTTGTTTCTTTAAGATCCTAGCAGTATTTCTACACATTAAAAGGACACAACACGGCATAGTTGAATTCAAATCGGGGGTTGCGTACTGAGCAAAGTCTACAATGAAACTAATTGGTCAAAACGTAAACCTACTCATTTATGAGTAGTTTAATCGCCTTCTGTTTGATGTGCGTGTGCCGTTTCTGGACTATTCTTAATTCTATGAGTATACAATATATTTATAAACGCCTTGATGATGAGTGTTGTGTAATCATGAATCAAAGGTTTGAGGTTTAAGACCCACTCTACCACAATTTGATTTCCATTTTTCCAACACATGTTACGTACGACTTTTAGGAACTGGTCGTAAAATCGAAATATTTGGGTAAACAAAAAGAACTCAATTTAAAAAAAAAGATTCAACATTAAATATGACCAATAATATAAGAACAAAAAAAAATTAAAATTAAAATTTTCAAAATAATATTTCAGCAAAAAAAAATTCTAGTAAAAAATATTTAAAAGTAACTTTTCATTAACATATTACAACAGAGATGAAGAACATTTAAGAGAAAGCAATATATGTAGAAGTCTAGGTATCTACAGGGCTTATGACCTGTCATTGGCTGGTTTAAGTGGCCACTTTACACACTGTGTAACATTCACCATTCTGCCCATATTTGAACATATATATTCCTTCAATTCTTTCATCTGTTGATGTTTGTAAAGTTAAAAAGCTGAAACCTTTACTTATGCGGGTTCATCTAATTGAATTATTTCACCTACATACTAGGCAACGCCTGAAAATGTTATTTTTTCAATTTCTGTACTTCTCTTAAATGTTCTTCATCTCTGTTGTAATATGTTAATGTTAACAGCTCCCCAGGGAGTTGAATCCAGTCCTTGTCTACGAAAATTTGGACAAACTCAAAATATTGTTAGTAACTATTCACTTGAAACATCTCTTTTGCTTTATTGTTTTGATTAAAACCATGGCATAAGATAGATTTTATATAGATTATTGACATAATAATACATATAAAGAGTAAATTTTTAAATAGTAGTTACACGAAATCGTACCCATAGTAACTAAGTTTGGTTTTTTATACCAGGGTTGCATTCAACGATCATGCATACACTACCGAAAATTGGAGGTTACTCATTTTCGGTATATAAAAAAGTTTATATTTTAACGTTAATAATCAACGCTCGTTTTTGTAAATCCCTAACAGATTCTTCCCTTAAATTTCTTATGATTTCTACCCATTTATTTATTTTCACTGGATTTTAGGGAATACATAAAATTACATTAACTCAAGATTTTTATATTTTAAAAACGTATTCCCTATCAGTGCATCACTGTAACTAAGTAGAGCTTTGCCATTGCGCCGCTAGGCGAAGTTTTATGCGTACAAAAAATAATATTTATATTTAAATATGGTTTGTTTTTAGCTTTGTTAATCACTCATGAACAAATATTTACCAATGACAAGTTTATCCAAAAGAATTTTACACGCTTTCATGACACAAGCAGGCATTTTGGTTTCGATTCAAAACGTAACGCCTGGCTGGCGGTCAAAGAACGACTAAATACTCGTTGGGCATGTCTGAGAATTTGGGCACGAGTTGAGATTCATCATTTTTGAGGGCTCAGGGCATATCTATGTGTACTAATATGTCAGTAATATAAACGTAACTTCAACGAGGGAACGAAATAAAATAAACACATCTTTAATTAGTTTAGTTTATTAAAAGTTTTATTTAATTCGTTGAGATTTGAAATGATTTCATAAATCACCAAAATAATATAAAAATATTTATTATTCCGACGTCAAAATTCTATCTTTGTCAGGACATTTAAATTGTGTGTTTTAAATAGCCAGTAAAGTTGTGTTTGGTCTGATCTAAATGTTCTAATAGTCTAATAGCTACTATTTGTACCGTACTGCTGTTATTTGTATTCTATCATCTGAGTCTGGTGAGTGGCTCACTTTGCTTCATCCATTAAATAACTCAGAAAAAAACTATTAACCCGCCAGCGACCATAGTCGTGGAAAGAATGTTTAGATTTTTAAATATGATTTTAAACTTTTAATCTGAAATCATTAAAATTTTCATATAACTAGATTGAAAATTAGTTTGTTTTAAATTTTTTTTTTTTGAAATTTTGTATTGTACAGCGGTTTCTTGTTTCAGGTTCCGACTAGTAAGGAATTTCTTGTTTATGCATGATCTTTTTCTTACATCGGAAGTCAGATGGCAGAAGGGGCCATCTGTATTTTATTCTGATTTTTAGTTTACAAAAGTTTTAATCAATATTTCATTAAATACAAATAGAAAAAAAAAACACCATAAATTAGAATGTTAATTTATTATTAAAAAGCAACACTAAAATATTTTAGTTTGGGGATTGAAGTCTTGAAATTATGTCGTATTTCAACTCTCCTGAACATTTTTTAATATTACAGATGGTCTCTTCTGCCATCTGACTACCGACATGTTAATTAAATATTAAAAATAGTAAAAACTTTTGAATATATCAATTTAAATTGTAAAATATAAAACATGAATAAGGAATGACGAGATGTAATTAAACAGACAAAATATTAATAACAAAGAACACAACAAAAAATAATAACGAGATATTCTTCTCTTCTTCTTTCCCACATCCGCCTCTAAGTGGAGCATGTGGACATCATCAGTTGCCTCCAGGAGATCCTATCTCCCATGCCAATCCGGCGTCCCTTAGTTCCGCCGAATAAAGTCAAACGCTCGCCATCGACGGCCTTCCAGAACGGCGCAACGTGAACGTAAATATTTAACTAGCGTAAATTATAACAAATCAAAAAGTAGAACAACTTTAGGTAAGAGGCGTTTCTATTCCAAGGATCTTTAACTTGCTGGATCAGGCAACCAAGAAATCTGCATCTTTTTAATACACAAATCTGGATTGACAATATTTTGAGTATGTTTAAAAGTTTATAGGCAAGGCTGGATTTCACTCCCTCGGGAGTTATTATCCTTGAAATTTATTACATCCGAGCAAAACCATTATTGAGAAGGAAATATAGAAGTCAAGACATTATGAACTGTCTTTGGCTGGTTTAAGCGGCCTTTTTATATACCGTATAATTTAAATTTGTCTTTTCATTTATTTACTATCTTATTTTACAGATAACTCTCACTGGGCACAACCCGTGTCGTAATTTATATTTTTTATTTTATGCTCCTCGTAATAATAATAGCTTATATCTAAATAATTATATATATATATATATATGCATATACGTACACACACAAATGTTTACATACATAAATATACCATACATATGTTATAAGAACAACACATAAGGCAATTCTGTGCTAATTGAACCGAGAATCGAGACACTATCCTAGGCAATCAGGCACCTTTACACCGGCATGCTTCTGACAGTCAAAAATCTGTACAAATACTCTTGCATATATGACAATATTACAGATAATAAATATATTCTTAAAACCATATGCCCGATGTGCGAGGGTTTAAATTCAGCTTCTTGTTACCGAAATAAACGGCTCAATACCTTTCTAACTCTGGTTATTTTTGTCTTCTAAACCTTGTTCCCTGTTTTTACGCTAAAGAACTAAGCCATCACGACACGGAATGTTATGTTCGCTACAATATATGTGGAATGAGGTTATAAAGCCACGTCTTCAGCGCATATCTTCTGTTAATCCACTGCTCGGTTAGTGTTGCGGTTTAGCACCTAGTTTACGAGCTAAACGCTATTGCATCTAGCTTTAAAACATTAAAAAATATATTAACACGCTCATCCTAGATATTTGATTCTATAATGAGGAACTGTGAATGATTGTATAACGAGGTATTCCCATGGTGTTTTACTATTTTTATTTATGTTTATGGACTATCTAAGTCAAAATTTAAAATAAATAAAATTTATGTATCGTATTATCAGCACTATATTTAAAAAATAAATAACTACGTTCGTAAGTTCTAATCCGTGAGTTCTGCTTATTGGTGAGTTGGCTTCCCGGAAACCGGAAATCTATCACAAAACTCTATCATTGGTTGATTCTGAAGAACTTGTACATAGTTCAAAGTAGTTCATTTTTAAACCATGTTTTGAGTTTGTTCAAATTTTGTAGACAAAGACTGGATTAAACTCCCTGGGCAGCTTTTACTACTAACATATTAAAACAGAGATGAAGCACATTTCGGACAAGGGAAAATGGAAGTCTAGGTATTTACAAGGCTTACGACCTGTCTTTGGCTGGTGTAAGATGTCACTTAACATCAGTATAACATTAACCATTCTGCATATGTTTAAACATCCACATTTCCTCGACTCTTCTTCGGTTGACTTCTCTTTGAGTAAATGAGCTGAAACCTTAAAACATTCGCAGAATGGTGAATGCTACAGTGAGTAAAGTGGCTACTTGAACCATCCTATGACAATATAAGCCCCGGTAATGCTCAGACTTGCATATTCTTTACCAAAAATGTTTTCCCTCTCGTATGCAACAGATTTCAAAAAACATACAATTCAAGATTACCATTTTGGCTTTTTAACTTTACAGTCCTTTACCTACTTTTTGTTTAATTGCTTAAAAAATGTTTTTCTTGATTTCTTCGTTTGTAATATATAATGTGTTTAAAACTAAAAAAAAAAATGCGTATTATATAAAAGTCATGATTAGAAAAAAAATGCTTTTTGATAACGTAAATAATCGTAAAATATTTTACAATGTTATCACTTTGAGAGAAACATACGACTTTACGGCGTAGGAACCTAATGTATAAAATACTTACCTATAAAAATTATGTTCCGAGTTTTCATTACCGTTGTAAAGATACATAAAAGTTTTACTATCATTAATAAAACTTTCAGGAACTTTGTTTTATTAAGTGAAATGAATAATGAGAAACATGCGACATTTTATTTTATTTGGATTATGTATTTCATTTAATTATTACATAATATTCTTGTTTTTTTAAATTAATACTGTTGATTTAACACTTCTTATACTGTGTAAAGCTTGGTCATCAATATAATCAAACAAGATCGATCCATTTTGTATGATTATATTTTGTAATTTTTTTATTCAATCTACCTTTATTACTTCGTTTTTTTACTTCTTATTATTATTTATTTTTTTGTATATTTTACACTTATCGATTTAGAAGGTAAAAGGCACTACGTGTCTTATATATTAATAAATAAAAAAAAGTTAACATACAAAAACTCTATGTAAACATTGAAAAAACTGATATTTTCAATGGTTTAAATACTGCGATTTGGTTTAAATTATATTAAATTTAATTTAACACCAACAAATTGATTGATTTGTTTTTAAATCTAATTGTCAGAATTGTAAATATCAAGGAAATCAAGATTTGCTTTTTGCTTTACCACCACTGGATCCCATTTTTATCTCGAAAGTCAATTTTTATGACCCGCTGAAAATATTTGCCTAACTCATTGTAATAATAAAAAAATGTCGTAACGTGATACACAAATAATGTTATATTTGCATATCGTATAGTCGAAAACAACCATTACAGCTTTCGAAAGAAGAATCCTTAGAGTTATCTATGGCCCTGTGAAAGAAAACAGCCATTGGCGTCATCGCTACAATAGAGAGCTATACGATATCTAACGAGCGCCCGATGAAATCAACTCCATCAAGATGGGACGCCTGAGGAGGGCTGGCCTTATAATAAGAATGGACGACGAAAACCCCATAAAACGCCTAACTCTCTCTGTGCCACAAGGACGACGAAGACCTCGAAGTCCCAAATTGCGATGGATGGACTGCATCAGTTGGAGAAAAAGACCCACCCAGGGCTGTCAAGCTTCTGATGATGATGATAGTCGAAAGCTTTGTAAATAATCAATGTTGTCGCAACAATCCGAAAACAATATTCAAAAATATTTTCAAAAAAGAGCATGGTTCCTATTTTAGTCCCTCAGATTTATTATCTTCGACCGTTCACGATGCCTTTATTTATCAAACTAAAGTAATGATCATACAAGTATTAATATGTTCAATGTATCAGTATTTCTATTAACGGTTCCATTTCGACTCGGCCAAGTAATTTCATCACACCTTGAAATCTATTGATTGCGCGGACACGACCCGTTCTGTAACAGCACCGGTTACCTGACCCCTGAAAGACTCTACATTATCGTATTGTTATTCAACTGTTGTTATTTTAATAGAGCTAATATTATCCCTTTTCTTGCTGCTTTTAACAAAATGCGAACCCTCTTTTCCAATGAAAATTGGTTGGCTGGAAGATACTGATTTTAACAAAACCAAAGTATTTATTCTTTGTATTTCGAAATCAAAATAAATAAATAAATAATCTGAATTTGAAAATGAAGTAAACCATGGTGAAGTTTTACGTGTGGACAGCATTGTTGTAAAAGACGAAACCTTTGAGATGTAGTTACATTGCTGAATGCTTAAGATATCTTGGACAGGCCTGATAACGAGCTGGAACGAACACAAAACAATTAATAATCATAAAAATCCATAATATTTCGGTTCCTTTCAGCAAAATTAAAAAAAAAACGCCATTGTGATTATTTTAAGCACAAATTTGCTTCTCTGCATTTGCGGTCATATTTATTTTTTACATTTATCAACAAACCCGTTGCGCGTTGGTTTCTTCTCGTTTTATTTGAAAATATTCTTCTAAGAAGTGTAATAAGTTTTTTGTAACCTGAAAATACTTACACACAAATATTTTTTTATCTGAGAATGCATCTCCTTAAGTTATGCAAAATAATTCTTAAAACATAAACTTATTTGAATTTTTATTGCCTTATTTAATCATTCTATTCATATCCCAGCCTTTGTATTTAAGATAGTAAAAAATTGAGAAACCGACTCCTATTAAATAATAGATTTATTAATGGCCGTAGACAATTTGTTCAAAATGTATAATATAGTTTGTATTTATTATTAATTTATGTATTTCACAGTTTTAAAATGTACAGAGTTTCTCTGTTTCAGGTCCCGACTAGCTTAGAAATTCCCGTGTTTATTTCTTTTTAACATGTGTTTTTTTTTAAATTTTATTAAATAATGCTTAAAAAATCAAATAATAATAATAACATCGAAAAATTCAAAATAAATATAAATAAGAAAACATGCAGGTTATAATAAAAATTTAATCATTAATATAAATTAGAGAATATACCATTTATAATTTAAAATTGAAACATAATTGTAAATACTAGTAATAATAAGAAAATTACAACAAGTGTAAAAGACCAAACAAAATAGTTAAAATAACATATAAATAAAAACAATAAGGAGATATTGGGCAATTAAAAGCAACACAATTTTTAGTCATGAAAATAATTTACAGGATAAAAAAAGGTTTACCCCTTATCCACTTGTTCACCCTTTTCTTATAAACATTGTAACTGACAAGACTATTATGTCACGGTCCAACATGTTAAAAACCCTGGGGCCCAATACTGCAAAATGCCTCTAAAAAAAGGTAGTTCTACTTACCTCATTTCTTACAGCTCTACTTACAAAGTTTATGCTCATTGCATATAAATATAAATATTAAAAGATTTGTGATAAAACAGTAAAACACCTTAAAAAAAATAATAAAATTCAAGAAATGTACATATTTACAGTGTTACAAAATTAATAAATTCAGAATAAATGATATACAAATATATTTAATACAAATATATTATGATTGACCAATCTCATGTTCTGTCAACGTACATAAGGATTTTAAAGTAGTTAGGATAACTTGATAATGTGTATTACGGGCATCCGCGGCCCTGGAAGACCGTCGATGACGGTCTTTAGGATTTATTTGGTGGAACTAAGGGACGCGAGATTGACGTGGGAGAAGACGAGAATGCTGGTCAACGCCAGGGTCTCCTGGAGGCGTCTGGTGATTTCCACATGCTCCACTTAGAAACGGATGTGGAAAATGAAAGAAAAAAAATAAAGCATTATTGCAAACGGTGAAAAGCAAAAACTCGTTTCACCGTTGCAACGCTTCTCTTGATTCATGAAATATTTTCTTCAAAAATCTTAAGAACTGTAAGAAAATTTGATCTTACATGGTTAACTGGATAATAAGCTATATTTCTATTGGCAGTAAACTGCATTTATATAACATGTACTAAGTACACAAATGAAATATTGTGGATTGCGTATAAGTAACGGACGATAATATAAAGACTTATATCTCTCGCCTTGAGCCATCGTTCGACACTTGAACAAATTTTACTTTGTGGCTCATATTTTATCTATATCTCGATTTAAGATTCAAAAAGAACCCCCCAGGTTACTAAATCTAATAATTAATCTAAATAAATTACACGTGTTTTTAATTTAAATTCTGATTAGCATTAGGTTTTGTGGGTGATAAGTTAATACAGTGAGATTTATTATGCTACTCCTTTAACTAAGTTGTTACACGAAAAGCTATTTTGTTATTGCTTAGGATTTTTTTATGATTAAAAGTAATATCTTTTTTATCTTAAAAAATCTCTTGTCATAGGCCTAAAATCTCAGCCTTACGTCTTTTATTTCATACTAGATGTAAATACAGTATATTATACATCTCTGGCAACGGAACCATTTTTTTTGTTTTCAATTTGTATTTGATACCTACTTTCAAAGATAATGTTTAAAAAGCTTTATTAAATGATTTATTCTCAGATTTAGCGGTAAGTGGTGATTTTTTGCGGTCTGGAACATAACGCTTTTGACACCTATCTTTGTTATTACATCAAATACATTTTTTTGAGCATTAAAACTTTCGATAAGCAATCTTTTGTTAATATTTAACGAATGTTAAAAACATTGTGTCTGTGCACATTATTTCAAGTATCTAAATATATATATTATTATATGCTTTAATGTACCGTCGAAATGTCTTATTACTCCGATGAAAAAAAACGCATCTGCTACATAAAATACCTTTGCATAAGATATTGATCAGTAGTTACACTCGAATTTGATGTATTTCATTGTTAACTGTATTCATAAAGAAGTTAACTTAAATACAAAATCCGAGAATATAACTTACCTGTCTTACAGATTATGATAATTTATAGATTTCTGCACGTTTTCTCATTGGAAAATCATCTGCAACTGTTGCGAAACATTATTATTGCTTCTTAGACTAAACTTAGGTGAGCGTAATCGGTATCGATAATCCTCACGCTCTTGTATTAATAATAATATAAATTCGCTATCATCTCAAAGGTGTCGTGATCTTAAGACAATCCGCGCCTCTGCTGCAGGATAAAAGCAAGACGTAAAGTAAAAAAACATACTGTGAAACAATGCTTTTGACACGTTTTATGGGTGGCGAGATATCTCTTTCTTCTCCGCTTCTTCGTTTTCACCGCCCACGCTACGGTCGGTTTTGCAGCTGAGATGCTTCTCCGAGGTTTCATTTCACGCCTCAGGATTTATGTGCCCAAGATAAGGCAGCCGCGACAATAAACAGCGTTTGGCCTCTTGTAAAAGGAAAAGCTGCAAATGTAATATAATTTCGCGTTGCTGTTTGCGAAGCGATGCTCTTTCGTATGAGCGCTGATAAGATTCTATCAATTGACGTGAGAATGATTCTGTATTGAACAGCACCACTTACGAGTAATATGTATATTTGTAAAATAATATTTTTTGATGTATTTAACATGACGCGCATGAAACTAAATAATTGAGGTAGCTTTTACCATACAGAATATGTTTTGAACGCACTCAATTTTCAATTAGAGAGGTGGAAACGTTATTTTTAATTATGAATAAACCAACCATTTAGCAAAGATTTTTTTTCAATAAATATATATATTTTTAAAAAATCAAGCAGTGCTTTCCATATTTGAAATCAACCGTAAGTGTTAGTCGTGGAAAAAAGTATTTTATACAATTTGATAATTCTACATACATATGAGTTATATCAAAACTGAATATTGGAAGACCGAAATACATGCAAATAGGAAGAAAAAAACCAAGCATAATGATCAATGTATATATAAATGGTGAAACTATTAAGAAAGTTGATGAAATTAAGTATTTGGGAATAATATTAGACTCAAAATTGACTACGAATGCTAACTTTGAGCATAAAAAAAATATTTCTTCTCAGTAGATTGAGAAAGAAATTAGATAGACATACTGCAGAATTCATATTTAAAACTATTATCATTTCTTATATAGATTACTGCTCAACAGTATTATTTTTAGCCAATGACGGAAATTCAAATAAATTGTAAATACTTCAAAACAGGGCCATGAGAATAATGCTAAAAAAAGTGGGTATAATAAAATAGAAAAAATGCGAGATCTTAATTGGATAGCAATAAAAAAGAGACTGATATTTAATATGCTTGTTTTTATATTTAAATTTTTAAACAATCAAATCACCAAATACTTAATTAATAAGATAGTGCTAAATATTTTTTTAAAAAATAAAAATTAAAAAAATTAAATTAAAAAAAACAGAATGTCGAAATTGGATTATGTATAAAAGTTTGAAAATGTATGAAAAGATGCCTGAATGTATGAAGAATTAAAAAAGGTTGAATAAATTTAAAAAGAAATTTTATGTGGACTGTAAAATAATGTTAATAGATATGTAAGAAAATATAAGTTTAGAAACTATGTAGTGTAATAAAAACTAACTTAAGAAATAAATAAAAAATAAACAAATAAGTAAGAAATCGTTTTTGGATTTTAGTAAATCGTTGCTCTAGATATGACACCCCGTAACAGCAATTTTTGATCAATTTTATGTTGTGATGTAAAAATGCCCATAAAGTAATTTTCCGTCTTTCTGGTCATACCCTGTACGTACATGAGGCTTATTTCACTAGAAAACTGACTGCTCGTAACTAGCCTTGCTAACTTTTTTATGTGGAGGACTTAATTGTCATAACAGTTTTCTCTCTCTCCAGGTTTGTATATACTAGGTGTCACATCTAAAGCGACGAAATGCTTGGTATGAAATAAAATCTTTGAAATTTCGTCGTAAATTTACATTAAAATATTCAGATGACAAATATTTATAATACGATTCTGTGGCACTTAAAGCTCCATATAATATGCGGAAATACAAGTATCTCGTAAATCATGCTAATTTATCTTTTTTATGATGACTGGACGATGCAGAGTCCTTTCACCGTGAAGTTTCAGCTCCTCAAAAACTAAAACCACAAATTGCTTAAGACTCATGTGGAATAAATGATTTCCGGTGTAAACGGGGAGTAAAATAAACATTCTATCATCAAAGCTCGTAAAAATTACGCTTCGCTTTGACAAGCTTTCGAAGCTCAAAGCTTTTGAAATCCGCCGGAAGAAATGCTATTGACAGAATCTAATCTACACTTTTCACCGAGTCCTATCCATTAAATTAGCTTCTTAACTCTAAGTTATATTTATTTCAAAATCCAAGTGCCACAATGAAGATTGTACGTACACTTCTTACCTAAGCCTGTGATTTTATTTTAAGGCACGTGAACATTAAAATATTAACAATTTCCGCCCACTTCTTGTGATATTTCTTTTTTTTATTATTTTGATAGTTTCATTTAATACTTAATTAATATTGAAATGCCCGCAATGAAAAGGGCTTTTAAAATGTAGATTTATGTAAACCTGTTCTTTAAAATATTAAAGTAAGAAAGTAATCGAAACGATACAATGTTTGAAATATTTTTAAGATGGTGTTGAGATTTGATTTATTGTTGAAATAAATACTATTAGTTTCTTAAAACAAATAAAGATCTTTTTACGTTTCTTCTTACACGGGGTTTTAATTGTAACATTTTAACCGAGAAATAATAATATTGATAAAAATAATGATGTCTTCATTATGAATATCTTTAAAGGTAGGTAATTGATGAACCCATGCAATTTTATTTTAAATTATAGGAACGATTAATTTATATATTGAGATTATATCGCATGCATAAAATTTGTTTAAATATAAAAAATCTTTTGCCAAAGGATACTAAATTTGGACGAAATGACTCGATCTTTTTGTGCTTAAAAATGCATTTTTTATATCACGGGGTAATTACTACAACTAGGTAACTTTAGAGTCAATGTCAAATATTTCTAGTCTACAAAAACGTAGAACTAATATTGACTCCATATATATGTTCGGCATACTAAATGGTATAATCGATGTTCCATCATTACTGGGACAAGTAAAATTCAATATTCCGACTCGTAGATTGAGAAACAATGAAGTACTGTTCATCGATCAGCATAGAACAAACTATGGCCTAAATTCTCCCATGACCCGCCTTTGTCGTATTGTTAACTCAAGACAAAATCTGGACTTTTTTGGTTTAAGTTTACAACGATTTAAACGAGCACTAAATAAACAGTCCAGATCTTGTCTCGATGTCCCTTATGTTTGTCAATGCTTCTTTCTTTTTTAAAAATGTTTTAAACTATTCTTTTATTGTAATATTTAAACTTTATTAATTGTGTACATGGACTATGTCCGTTAATAAATAAATAAATAAATAAAGTTGGGACTTTTTAATTGACCACTAAAAACATATTTTTGTATCCTCCTTCATGAATGCACATACAAATCATGCATTCAAATCATCGTAATATTATTTTAATTCATCACGACTCGTCTTTTTAAACATTCACAGAGGAAGATACAAAAATGTGTTTTTAGTGGTTTAATCCTAAATCGTGATTTCGAAGTTATCTAGTTGAGGTAATTACCCGGCGATATTATAATCAGCCTCGTGGTGTAATGGTCAGCGCGTTTGCCTACCATGTAAGAGGTCTCGGGTTCAATTCCCGACATGGTTGAAATGAAATATTTATTTAAAAGGGTGTTTTCACAATATTGCATAGTACCTGGAATGGTACTTAAAGCGCAAGACGGATTTGTGTACTAATACAGTGCCCTATGCACCATTAGGTGTGGAAAGGAAATAGTGATGATGATTATAGTAGCGGGTATTATCCTTGGCTCTACCCGACCGAGTTTCTCCAGGGTATGCTTGGCTACAACAGTTTAGAGACTAGAAGGAATGTGTATTTGACTACACATTTTTATCGATTGTTGTGCGATATGGTCGATAATCCTGAGATAATAAGAAGCATTGGTTTGTATGTTCCTGACAATTACCTAGGAGCATTGATTGTTTCATATTCCGATATACAGGATCAACCTGCCGATGGTTGTGCCTGCTAGAAGGGCTACCGCTATGCTGAACAACATCGCTCTGGATGTTGGTCTGTTCCATGTATCTGAAGGGATTTTCTGGAGCAGGATTCTCCTACTACTTTGACAGAAGTCTCTTTAATATATATTTTTTCTTGTTATAATATGTACGCCTTAAATTTAAGCTTGTTATGTACATGTTATTTTTTAAATAAATAAATCGAATTGAATTGTATTGAAAAATGAATCGAATTGAATTCCACATCACCAAATACATGAATATTTGGCTGATTAATAATTAAAGATGCCAGTTTAATTATTAATGGGATTAAATAAAATATACAAAGCTCGATCATAAATTCTCGAAGTATGTACTGTCTTGTAAATCTCAAAGTATGCGGATATGCTGGTTTAATAGCCCACAGAGATAAGCTAATTGCTCAACCAACCACCTGCATTATCTGCTCGTAGTATGAACCATGCAACGTTCGCTGTCGTATGTCATTTATCATTTTACATTATCATAATGTGCAATGTGAATGCATTCATAATTTTCTCAGTTATTACGGTTAGTTGGAAGTATTGTTTTAAATATTGTAATAATTCAATACAAGCAAATCATTATTTATTACATATATTTACACTTCCATTCATTATTTTAAATTTATTTTGTAGTTGTACATCTACATTTGTTTTAATATGTAGAGGAGAGGGGTGCATAATGTGGACTTTAAGGGAAACCAACAATAAATATATGTTAAACGTATTTTTGATCGTTATTAACCACAATAGTTCTGTTACCTATTAAACATACTAAGTAACTTATCAAATAACTTAGCTGAAACCTTTATTGTTGTGAAGAGATTCATCTGACTGAATTATTTCACGTACTAGGCAACGCCTGAAAACAAATTTTCAATTTTTAAACTTCTTCCTCGACCAGTTGGTTTCATTACAATATTTGAGTTTGTCCAAATGTTCGTAGACAAAAGACTGGATTTCACCCCCTTTAATTTAACTTATATCAACAAATGGAAGAATTTAAGAAGCTTGGATGTTCAAACATAGGCAAAATGGTGAATGTTACACAGTGTGTAAAGTGGCCACTTAAACCAGCCAATGACAGGTCATAAGCCCTGTAAATGCCCAGACTTCCATATTCCCTTATTTAAGGTATTCTCCATCCCTGTTGTAATTCGTTAATATCATTTTTGTTACATAGAAGATATGACCAGTCTTACGTTTCAGGTGCCCTTTAAAGAACTATGAAGCATTGCACTGAACCTTTGAAATCAATGTTTGACGTCCACCATGTCAGGAATCCAACCTAAGATCTCGAGCACGGTAAACGAACGTGTAAACCACTGCACTACGTGACGGACTTATCTCCACTCGATTTTTCAGGATTTTAACCTACGATCTATCGAGTTAAATATACTAGTATTCTGTTATGTTTTCACATGCAGAACTGTATTCTTAATTAAACCCGAGTACCTCGCAGCTATCACCATCATCATTCCATTTCCACCATAATGGTGCATAGAACGCTGGATTGATACACCAATCTCAGCGTTTTTGTTTTTTTTGAATACATGAAGGTAAGATAATCAGTTTTACGATTCAGGTGTCAGTCCCAAAGACTATAAAATATTTCAGCGTAAAATACATTCCTAAATTATATATTATGTCAGCCATATTAAAAAACTGAAGCCGAGACCCCTTACATGGTAGGCAAACGTGCTGACCATTACTCCTCGAGGCGAAACCTGAGTGCCTCGCAGCTATTATATCATTACGTTGCTAGTATCCAAATTAATGTAAATTACTTTAGTGCGTTCATTTTTACTTGAGTTTCCGAATAAAATAAACAGCCGCGTGATATCCAATGGAGAATCACCCATTTTACACGAATCGTCCAAATCTACACGTTATGAAAAAATTAGGATGGATTGATATTTATTGTATTCTTTTGTATGTATTAAAAACTTATTCAGCCGGAACTTTTAGACAAAAATCCTTTTAAAACAATTGACTTGAGATTAGTCGGCCTCACGGTGTACTTATTATTGCATTCGCCTGGGATTAAATAAATAAAAAGGTGTAATAAAAATATATGAAAATACAATAGATAGCAATCCAATATTTTTAATTGAATAGGCATTCACTTTGTAACACTTCATTATAAATTATTATGAAAATAAAACTTTGTT
The DNA here is from genome assembly GCF_059751315.1 of Micrasema longulum. Classification (NCBI taxonomy): domain Eukaryota; kingdom Metazoa; phylum Arthropoda; class Insecta; order Trichoptera; family Brachycentridae; genus Micrasema; species Micrasema longulum. The sequence continues at coordinate 17,201 of NW_028277928.1, forward strand.
ATTAGTGTTACACAATTTTATTATTTTACAAGAACACTACTATAGTTTCGGGAGAGCACTCCTCCCATCGACGGGTGATATAAAACTAATATAGTAAACACAGAATATTGTTCACAATGTCATAGAATTTAAACAAAAAATAAACAAATTAATCAGTGAAACTTAGAGCACGGGGGTTTTTTCCCCTTATCTAAGGTGTTAGTATATGCATGGATAGTTATCTAAAGTACAGCTATGAAAACATGATCAATGAGGGACAGGACATTAAGTAGTCTATTTTATTTTATCGTACAGTGCGAATTTTTCCCATGGTGTAAAAAGGGCAATTACGTGAAATCACCCAGTCTACAGCGGTCCAGACTCCGTGAATGTACTTTAGACAGCTTTCTTAGTCCTAAGTAGATATTATGTAGATTGTGTGTACATTAGTAAAAACATTAAATGTCCACGCAATATGCTCGTTTGGATACAAGACACGGAGATCTTTATGTATTGGACAAGAACAATAACAAATAAGACTTGGGAACTAAAACCATGTATTGTATAAACACTCCCGCCAGCTAATTTAGTGAATTCTCTTAACGTTCATACCTACCACTTTGTGTTCTGTTAGAAATGAAATTCAGACTTCTAATAAAACCAGTTTTATTTATTTATTTATTTATTTTGTTAATTAACGCCCAAAAGGCATTTTCAAAAAATAAAAATGAATTACATGTTAACATACTAAATAATAAACAGAATATACAGAAAAAATATGTGAAATTAGTTAGAAAGAATATGATAAAAAGTTTTACAAAGTAAAAAACAATAATAACAAAGGTATGCAAGAAAAAACAGTAAGCATAAAAACAAAAAATGCAAAGATATAAGCTTATGAAATAAATTCTGTAAGGCAAACAATAAATAAAGTGTTACGGTAAGCAAGAAAGACATTTTTAAGTTAAATTAATAAACAAGCAAGCATATATTATCACGAAAAAATAAGAAATAAAAATATGTATCTATGAAATGCGTATTTGCCAATACTACAGTGCAATTTAATATAATGGTAAAAAATAAAAAACAAGTATAAGGTGAAATTGAACAAGTGAAATTGAATTGTCAATAATGGTTTGACGAGCAGCTACAAATAAACTTGATATTGTGGACTTATAAGATGGTAAAGAATTGGACAGAATGTCTGCAGCCGTTCCATAAGTGTTACCTAACCTATGCAGTCTCGGTATCAATGAATTGTTTTGTTGGTTGGAAGAAGTACTGGAGCAATGAAACAATAAAGTACTCCTAGTGTTGACAGCAGGTACTCTAAAATTAATCAATTCAAGTATTTTTGGTGCGTCAAAAAGAGAGTTTACAATTTTATACAGTACAATGAGATCATTAATAGTTCTTCTTTCAGAAAGTGTTGTTTTCATTATATTCATGTCATAATTGCTGAGGCTTAAGGAAACACTACAAAAATTGGATCATCATACATATTAAACTTACAAAATACTCGTCTGTCTTCTTCTTCATTCTTGCCTCCTCCCAGTTTATCTAGGGCCGGCCTTTCTGGTACGCAGTTTCCAAATCTTCAATATGGGTCCACTAGTACCTTGTGGACGAACTCGAGTTCCCGATTGTGTGCGAATATCTTGCGCAAGCCTGATCACGTGATCGTCGTTTCATCTATTCACGTGTCCGTACCATTGGAGTCTAGTCTCTTTTGGTTAGAAATAGGCGCTACCTCAAAATATTCGTATGTTCTACTACTACCATCACGCCATTTCCCCGTAGGGAGAGGGTGGACTATCATACACGTCTATCCTGGTATACATTTCTAACTTCTTCCACATTTATACATCTTGTCATATATGCCCTTCAGTTCAGTATGCTTTGGTCTTCCTTGCCACGTCTTCCTAGGTCGTCCTCGTCCCGCGTTACCGTTCGTTCTCGCCATATATATCCGTTTTACTATTCTTTCGTCATCCATGACCAAAATACCTCAGAATCCCTTTCTTAACCATATTAATAATACCTGTCTCAGATTTGAATTCTCGCCTGATTTCATCATTCATGACCCTGTCATATATTGATTTCCCACACATTCGTCTAAGAAATCGCATTTCAAACAAGTTCACTCTGCTTTTATCCTTCCTCTACCAGTGTCATATTTCACTTCCATGCATGAGTGTAGGGTCTAAAACTCCGTTGTGCACTGCCAGTTTAGATTCGATTGACATATTTTTATTAACAATTACTGTGCTGTTTTCCGCATTCACTCTCCTTTCAACACCTTTTTTTTATTCTTCTATCTTTTGAAATCATGCTTGACAGATACAATATTTTTCTTATTTGATTAAGACATTCGTTGTTTATTTTATTATGCAATTAGTAACCTCACTTCCCCTTTCAAATACCATCACTTTGGACTTTCTTTCGTCCATCACCAATTCGCTCTCCAAGCATACATTATACATTTTAGAGACTGTTTGTTGCAAATCCTCCTTGCTGCTTGTGCAACAAACAGCTTATTGCAAACTTATCAATTTTTGAACGAATACCCATACATTATATCTTTTTCATACAATTGTCCATGTATACTCGTAAATTAAACAATCATAGTGACCATTACACATCCCTGTTTCACGCCTTTTGAGATCACGAACCACGATGTAAATCCCCCATTAAATCTTAAACATGCTGAAATCTCCTCATAGAGAGATGATACTGCTCGTAAACGTATATTGTTTATTCTTTATTTTTAAAATACGTCCCTTAATTTCATTCTATCATTTTTTATACGCTTTTTGCAAATCAACAAATGAGCAAAACAGTTTCTGACTTTTTGCCAAAAACTTCTCCATTAGCATTCGTCGCGCAAAAAATTGATCCGTGCATCTATGTCAACTCTTAAAGGCTCTTGCACGTGTCACACACATTTTTCGTTGCTTTTTATTATTTTTATTTCTTACTCTCTCTATAATAATTATCCCGTACAGTTTACCGACAGAACTCAGATTAAATTACGTTTTAGGTGTAAGGTGTAATACCAAACATTCAGGTAAATTTTTCGGTAATAGCGAAAAAAATCGTCATAATCATCATTCTTCCTCCCACGCTGAATGGTGCATAGGGTACACTGATCGCAGCTTATTTTAATATTTTTTTGTTACATGAAGGTATGATGATCACACTTACACTTCAGGTACCAATCCAGGGACTATGACATATTCTAGTGTAAAAACAGCTTTTCAAATAAATATTTCATTTCAATCATGTCGGGTATTGAACACGAGACCTCTTTCACGGTAGGCAAACACGCTGACTATTGCACCACGATCGAAAAAATTACCTTTAAATTTTTTTTAAAAAATTATTTGCATATTATTTACATTATGTCTAAAAATAAAAGAAGACAGTAGTTTGGTATTATATTATAAATAAAAGTAATTTTTCTGTAGCTGTAGGTTGATAAAGTTGTGCCGATACAAATTTAAAATGTTTAAAAATGATTCCAAAAAGAGACTGGATATCGTCGGTAGAAATTCGAAATGTAAATGATAAAGCGTAAACTTTGTATGGAGAAAGTAAAAAAAAAACGTATTTCTTGATATATAAACATTATTCTTCGTTGTACATTCTGATGAAGTAACAAAAATATAAAAATAGTCTTATACTTATTTTTTTCTCTCTGTCAAGTCCCTTATAGAATTCCTAATCCATATTGACGGTTTAATAAATTAGTGCATTAATCTTATAAAGTTTTATGGACAGCCTATTCTTACAAAAGGCTTAGAAAATAGTGTATTTTCGTTGATTTTGTGCACTTGAATATTCATTGAGCCGCGGTGCTTATTCTCCGGCGCTATTCTGCTTAAGTTATTGATGAAAACATTGTAAAGTCCCGAATTTAGTAGCAGAAGTACCGCGGGGGTGTTTTACTAAATAATATCAGTCAGTTCTGCGATGGAAACTTTGAATTTTTAACGAACTTCAGCTTTATGCTAATGAGGCTTATGAATGCGCAGGCCGTGAGGAGCCCAAGTATCCAGCCAGGGAGGAAAATTAAATCCTCACCGGTGTAGGGTTTGGGGAATATGAAATCGCGCGAAGTTTGCTCGTGTTATTTAATGTGATGTGCGTCCCGAGGGATACTTTTCAGTTTGCGAAACGGCTGGCCGCTTTCAGCACTCACTCGAAATGGGACACTACAAAGAGCTATAAAGCTGTTAGAGCGCCCGCGCCCCCATGCTGATTTTACAATACATGTCTCGTTTCTTTTCTATTTTATCTTGTGTACGAAAAGATACACGAAAATAAAAGAGAAGATATGCACGAGAGTTTCTTAAATCAAAAATTGTTATTTTATACAGTTTATATTTGAAGCGCTAACTTTGTGGTTATTCATTATAATAAAATAAATAAAACAATTTTGTTTTAAACCAGTAATTTTTTTTTCCACCCACCGGTTTCAAAGCAAACAAGCTTCTTCTTCAAGGTTTACGTAACTAATGAATTAATTCCTATTTTATTTTTATCATGTTGACTAAATACTACACGTGGACCCAATAAATCAAGTCTTTTTTGGGTGCACATGTAGTATTGTGATTGTTATTTTATTTTCATTTTATTGGTCTACATGCCACAAATGCTTATTTAGAAATTCAAAGAAACATATATTTTAAATTATGTTGGTGTTATATTACATGCGTGTAACATACTTCTGTTTCTCATTAATTTATTTATCCTACGATAGGACGGATTAAAGAAAATGTATGGTAAATACACAATTTAATAATTTTATTTTATTTATTTTTATTTCATTTATTTCATTGGAAAGCCAACAGACATTTAAAAATTTATAAGATCTACTTTTGAATATTGGTCACACAGTTGCACATTATAGCATGCAATTTAAAAGATTTAAAAGACCAAAAAAAGAAGACATAAAAATAGTCACATAAAACTAAGATGTTGGAATATTTAATTCCTACCTAGCTATCGATAAAAGAAGTATTATCATACAATAAAAAGACAAAAACAAAGCATAAATAATTCATAAATAAAGCTCAAATCGACTTCTGGGTTCTGGAGAAAATTGTTTAACCCCAACAAAGCACCCTTGAAGTGATCACTTACGAAATCGGCGCTAAAAAAATTGACATAAGTTATTATTATTATTATTATAGCTTTATAATTTAAATACTAATATTTTTTATTCTAAGAGAGCTTTAAGTTAAAAATGTCTAGCTCGTCATACTTATTTGCTAATTTGTGAAGTCTAGGAAAAGCTAAATATGGTAAAAAACTCGTTTCGTTTTTTCTCTCAGAGAAAATTTAGTAAGTTATTTTTTCGGTTCGTATTTTTATGAATCAATCCCTTCAACTGGGTCAGATCATTCTAGCTGTCAATTTGAGAATTTCATATGGTAGAAATATTGGTAACCCATTGTTCTTCGATCAGTTCAATCTGTTTGTCGAGTACACATAATGTAGTTGTTCTTTAGGGACCTCATATAGGTTTCATAGAGCGTGCAACTGTATTTGTTTCAATTAGGACCACCTTTAAGAAAGTGTGGCGCCCTCCGCATCACGGAACAGGGGCGGAGCGTAGTAATATAATTCTAGATAAGAAACCCGGTTTTATAGAAGACTCGGGCTGTTTGTAATTAAGTGTACCCGAGCTAAATTGTAAATTACACAGAGTCGGTTAGTTACTTTCAACGAACGCCAGGGTCACCGGGCAACGGGGCAACGCCAGTGATATAGAGAAATTATATTATCTTCGCACGTTGCAAATATTTTCTAATAAACGTGAATTACCTGTTAGACTGAATGTAAAAATGGCCATAAAACACGCCTTTGAAAAGTTGTAAAAATTCAATGCTGTATATTTTATTCCTCAATAGTTTGTATTTAAAAAAAATAACATCACTTATACATCATACGTTTATACCGACTGTTTTTATAATTTTTTCAAATGTTTTTTTTAAAAGGTCAATTCAATTTGAACCTCCTTTTTACATTATGCCTATCATTAGCTTTAGCCTCTCACAAAGGTAGACAAGGACTGGATTTAACTCCCTGGGGAGCTGTTAATATTAACATATTACAACAGAGATTAATAAAATTAAAATATTTAAATTATTTTCGTACATATAATGTTTATTAGTAAAGGAATAACTAAGTAAACATATTACAACAGAGATGAAGAACATTTTAGAGAAGGTAATATAGAAGTCTAGACATCTGTGTTTCGTAAATATCAACAGAAAAAAGAATTGAAGAAATATAAATGTTCAAATGTGGGCAAAATGGTGAATTTTACACAGTGTGTAAAGTGGCCACTTTAATCAGCCAATGACAGGTCGTAAGCCCTGTAGATACCTAGACTTCTATATTACCTTCTCTAAAATGTTCTTCATCTCTGTTGTAATATGTTTACTTAGTTATTCCTTTACTAATAAACATTACATATACGAAAATAATTTAAATAATAAAATCCAGATGCTTTCCGATGATAATAAACGCATAAATTTAAAGCATCTAATTATATGTCCAAAGTCATAAGTCTTGTAAAGGCCTAGGCATGGCCATATTTTCTTCACTCGATGTTTCTGTTAAGATTTAATTTTAACAGATTTTTTTTTTAAATTTCTCTTAATTATTGTTGTGAAATTCAACATAAAACTTCAAATCTTAAAAAAATTGCATTTTAAAGATGGTGATCTCACTAGAAATCGAACCCTAACCCTGTGCGTGTTTGGCAGGGATTTAAACCAAAAATCCACGGGGCAACTATTTATGTTCCATCTTGTTATGGTATCAAGTTCTGATAACTGATTTTGAACATTCCAGTAGATTAATGGTATTCTGAGTCAAATCCAACCATAAACTCTCATCAATTTGCCAATAATGATTATTCACTCTGAATAGATCGTTAGTGAGACGCAAAACGTATCATTAGTTCGATACAGCCGATAAAATGATACAAATATATTGCTTGGATGCGCTAACTGATAAATATTGTACACTCGTGAATTAATTATTCTCCACTCGTTAGAAACAATATATACTATATGATTTCCCTATTCCTATGGTATCCGGGTAATTGTAATTATTTTGCAGGCAAATACCGACATAATAAACATAGCATTTCTTTTACAAAGTTCCGTCCAGAAAGTTATCAATGAATTAATAACCTTATTAACATTGTTTTATGTATGATAAAATCTTAAAGATTCAAATAAATACTGGATTTCCTCTTAAACGATTTAATATCTAAAATCTTATCTAATCAAATATACGATGCGTTTTGTAGCTGAAAGACTTTTTGTGATGTTAGCTATCATATTATGTAAATGTTATTAACTATCAAATATCTAAATTTAGTATATGGGGTCTAAAATTTCAACCGTCCATGCGCTCAGTAGCTGCAAGACTTGTTGTAATCTAACTTCCATTTTTATAAATTTGCTTTTTATTTCGTTTTTTAAAATATCACTTAAACTCTTAACTTCCTTGTCAAATAAAATGTTTAAAAATAAAAATGTAAATAGGGGCTAGATTTCTTACTGTCCATGCGCTCTGTAGCTGCAAGACGTGCTGGGATATTTATTTATTGTACAAAAATAGTGCCATATAAATTATCCAAACATTACATTACCTAATTTAATAAAAATCAATCAACGAGAGACAGGCTTAGGACCGTTATTTCAAAACTCAACATTAGCTTGAAACGTAACTTTTCTTTTTGTATTTTTTGTGTTTCGCGTCAAATCACGTGAACAATTTTTGTTTTAAAAAAATCTACCTTACAACCAAGCCCGAAAGTAATCTTTTTTATAATTTATATATAGTTCACAATTATCTTTTATGTTTCATTAGCACCTAATATAACACGGTAAAATATGGTGTTTTTAAAAATCGACAAGGCTTTGACCTTTTTTTAAGCCGGTTTTTAGCGTGTTTTGGTGTGTTTTATTTCAAGAATTTGATGCGTCTCGATACTGGCTTTAAATTTTTAAAAACCCCAATCGGCATGTAATGCGAATATCGTGTTTTGAAAAAAACGATAATTAATTCCTATTTCATCTCTTAAAAAGCCCCGACTCTATTGAGAAATTATTTTTACTTCACATGTACACCAAAAATAAACATTAATAAATCTTACGGAATATTACATGTGTTTAATTATATACGTTCAGTGCTACGGGAATTATGATATAAAAAATATCACGAGTTCTTGTCAATCAACCAATCAATAACAGCGTTGACATGTGTTGCGATGGATTTCCGGTTTTTAGGAAGACTTTTTTTTCAACGTTTAGTATGTTTTGACAGCTAAGGGGCTCTACATTTAAATGTCACGACAACTCACCGACGATATCTAGTGACGTCACAAGCGTAGTGGTTTAAAAACTAGTTTTATTTAGTTTAATTATTATTATAATTATACATTTATTTAAAATTACATATCTTTAAATATTTTTTTTATCTAACTTTATATCTTTTATATCTGATCCAACGTTTTCTTTACATTTTTCATTATTTTTTAATATTTTTCCAAAGCTTATGTATTTTTAAATACTGAACTTTCTTTTATTTTTTAAAATTTTATGATGTTTATACACTATTTTTTTGTATAATTTATATAGAATAATTAATCAAATAAAATCGAATTATAAAAATATTTTTTTACCAGTAAGTAAATTTAAGTTAATCTGTAAATTAACTATCTAAACAAGTCAATAAAAATATTACAACAGAGGTGAAAAACGTTTTTGAGAAGGGAATGTGGAAGTCTAGGCATTCACAGGGCTTATGATCTGCCATGCCAAACGAATTCCTAGATAAAATAGGCAGAATGGTAAATGTTTCAGAGTGCAAAAGGGGCTACTTGAACCAGCCATTGACAGGTCATAAGCCCCATGAATGCTTTGACTTCCATATTCCGTGTGAGTTGAAGTACTCTCTTATGGTGGAGAGGGTTCAGAAGATTTTTTTTCGGTTTCTCTACATGAGGGAGTGCGGATATTATCCATGGAGTTTCTTCAGGGTATGCTTGGTTACAGCGCAGCAGTTTGAAGACCAGAAGGAATGTGTATTTAACTATGCACTTCTTTCAATTGTTTCGAGATATTATTGAAAACCCCGAAATTATGCGGAGCATTAGTTTTATGTTCAGGATAATTACTTAGACAGCGTCAGGATATACTGTTTCACATTCCAATATACAGGACCAACCTGCCAATGGTTATGCCGGTTGAAGGGGCTATCTCTACGTTGAACAATATTACTTTGGACATTGACATTTTTCACGTCTCAGAGGGAGTTTTTCATTACAATATTCTCTTACTTTTTTAAATATTATTTTCTGGATATTATGTATACTTTTGTGTTATTTTTATATTTATCTAATTTTACCTTATTATTTTAATTATTCCTATTTGTATGAATTAAGATATTCCATATTGTAGCGTACATATATAGGAATAAATAAAATTTAAAAAAAGGAAATCGAAATTCCGTTCTAAAAAATGTTTTCTTTATCTGTTGCATTAAATTTTGGCTACATGTAAATTTAATTCCTCGTAGTGTATCTATATATTATTTATTTTGTAAAACGTACAAAAAATAAAACATAAACAATGCAGTTGTGGAGGATGTATATTTGTCCCTTCAGTTTTAAAGTTGAGAGATTTCAAAATGATACCGATTTAAAAGCTTTTTGATGTTGTTCAGTTACCAATAAAGATATCTTTAAACCATCGACGTTTTTAATGCTAAAAAGTAATGATTTTTTAGAAGGGGTCCATTTAAACTCTCTCAGTTTATGCCACAAATATGACGTCGCTATCTTCAAAGATCAGAGAGGATCCAAGAGACGATTCGAGTCTGGATACCAGTCTCCATTTCTAAAATTGCTTGCGTGAAATCCTTCTCTTGAATTTATTGCGGCCATAAACCGAGTCACTTCTGCATGGCGGAATTCTCCGTCATATCGGATTATTTGTTCTTTTAGCGGTGATAACTTTATTGCGGAACGGATTCAGTGCGATAATTCACCTCGGGAAGCGAAAGATCTATGATCTATGAGTGTACGAGGAAAGATGCCGAGTAAAATTATGCGGTATTTTAGCCTGATAACTTATTTGAAAACATCGAGTCTAATTTGTGTATTTCGTGGAAATGTTCATATATGTGATACAACATAATTATTATCTCATCGAATATAAATATATTTTGTAGATATTTTGTAAAATAACTTGATTGTTTGTACGAATTATAAATCAAACGCCTTTATTTATGTTTAAATATGATAATTTATGCTCATGTTATTTATGTAACAAAGTTTTTGTGAACTTCATGGAGCTTAAGAAAAATGTTAGGAACTCCATCTGCAGCCTGTGGAACTAAATTCGCAGTATGATAGTAGATCGTAGAGGCACAATGATCGCCATTAATGAACAATGTTACTTCACTATTAGCGCTTTTATGGATGATTTGGAATATTTTTTAAAAATCAGCGCCTACTTCTAATGGAACAAAGGATTTTTTATCTACTACTCCAAAATTTGAATTAAGAATTCTAGCCGCTGAAGAAAGCGCCAAGAATTTTAAAGAAAAATTCCTGAAACTTAAAACTTATACTCAAATGAGAGAAGAACACGTAACAAAAAATATTGATATTGTGGTCAAAATTTTTAACTTCTTCTTCTTCTTTGTTTAGATCGGTTGATCTGTTATCATTTTGACTGATACATTTCAACTAATGTCAGTAAATATTAGTATAAAACCACTATCTTACTTTTTATATCCACCGGTTTCAAGACGTACCTGTCACACTTCACAATTTAAATAAGGATTCAGCAGTCAATATTTTACATCCAAATAAAAAAAGACCTTAATCAAATAACAAAGAGGTGTTTCACATTAAAAAAACCATTGAAAAATAATATTCGCCCAGTAAATAATGAAATATCTTTTCGTTACAGCTCACTTTTTAATTTAAAAATTAACCAATTGTGCAACTTTTAGCCTCCTAGCTCCTCCCTTTCCCAAACTTCCACCCCCACACAATTTCCAACATACCACTAAATATTTTTAACCTTATTTTAAGTGCATGTTCGGACTCTGTGGTGTTTGAATCCCCTTAAAATCTACATGTAATTTATGTACTACGCTGATGGTAAAGGGGGAAGTGCATTTTAGTAGTTTGCATGTTGGTGTAGTGAGTATCATGACAAAGAGAGACGGGTACGTCTCGAAATCGGTAGACATGAATAGTTGATAAGTTGTTATATACTTATATTTACTAGCGTCAGTTCAAATGTCTTTGTTTAGTATTAAAAAAACATTTTATATTTTCGCCTGATTTCGGTCCATTAGTAGCTCGTTTGATCAATTTGATTTGAAATATTTCGTTATAAAATGTATTTTCTTCAAAATTCGGTATGTTTTTATAAATAAAAATATCGATAAAAAAGTACGTACTATTTAATGTGTCAGAAACACAAATAGATTGTTGGAATCAAAAAATCCGACTTGATTTGGGATAGTATAATTCAAATGAACTTCCTATTTTCTGACAAATAACAATAAAATGAATATGGGTTAAAAATAAAACTTGTTAGCTGCGTTAGGTAGTATCAGGTTATTTAAGGGTACTCTCCTGTTATGACACTATTATGTGTTTGTATCGGCTGTGGCTGGATCGGCTTTGCCCTTAAATTTATCGTGAATATTACGACACATCGGCGAAAAAGCAATTTGTATCTTCCAAATACCGCTGGTCTGGAAATAAAATTAAACTGGTTCCTTCATTACTTACGATGGAAGTCATATTAAGAGACTCAGGTTATGTATTTAACACTGATAGTATGGAGCTTAATGGGGGTGAGTTTCGTGTTTATTTTTATAAAAAGAAAAATATTTGAACGGGTTTTATAAATGATAAGTTATTTTTATAGAGTACCGGTAACAGCGTTGCTTATCATGCCCTGTATTTTTGATTGAGACTATCATATTATAAAAGAGATGTAGAGCATTTTTGAGAAAGAAATATGGAAATCTAGGCATTTGCAGGACCTATGACATGTCGTTGGCTAGTTTAAGGGGCTACATTACACACTTTGTAATATTCACCATTTTGCAATGGTTTGAAAAGGGGGCTTAATGCAAAACCGCCACTGGGCATGATCACTTTTAATGGGAAGATCAACAAAGCCAGTAGTTAAATAACTATTTATTTTAAGTTCAATGTGCATATTCAACTTAAAATTAATAGTCTTTTCGCTACCTGTTATACCACGCACAAGTTGCACAAAGAAATAGTCTTTTTGCTACTGGTTTAGTTGGTCTTCCCGAAAACAGTGATCATACACAATGGCGGTTTTGCATTTAACCACCTTACACTTCCCGAAAACAGTGATCATACACAATGGCGGTTTTGCATTTAACCACCTTACATGTTAATTTTAAGAGAAGTTAAAGTGGCCACTTAAACCAGGTCATAAGCCCTGTAAATGCCTAGACTTCCATATTTTCTTCTCAAAGATATCTTCCATCTTTATTGTAATTGGTTAATCCTAACAAGCGGGTAATATCGAGTCTTTTGTCCACAATAATTAATTTGTACAAACTCGAAATATTGTTGAGTTAAAAGACAATGATTATGATAAAATTATAAATAAACTTATCAATGAAACTTCTTGGTTTAGTTTTACTTTTTTATTTTGACCAACGAGCGTTTCGCCTATGTGGGCATCTTCAAGACTGGTTCATTCTTTATTGATCGTTCTTCATCGATAAGTTTATTACTATGGAGATGGAGTTTTATCAAGAAATATTACCAAAAAACATAAATATTATGAGTCAATAGACAGTAATTTTTTTTTCTCTCAACATTTTTTATTTCAGTAATTCAACTTACAAACCCAAAAAATGTATTCCGAATATAATATATTATGTCCATAGAACTATGTTAATAATAAGAAGACGCAGCAAACTCAGGTGACAACTGTAGTCAAGCGGAAGCGATACGTTTTGCTCGGCCATGTACTGCGGACGCCTCTTGGGGTGGTATTCCAAACGCTCTCGTGGCCGTATTATTACAAAATACACGAGAAAAACTGTTTTCTTGTGCCGCGAGAGCGGTTCAGAATAGCACCCCTAAAAGCCTTAACTACCTTGCCTACGTTACAAGGCATCAGGTTCTCGACGTCTTGGACGTCCCTTGCTGACTGTTCGCCTGCAGTTTATATCAGAAATACGGGACGCGAACCTAACTTGGGAGAATGCACAGGAGCTGGCAGCCGATAGAGATGCATGGAGGCTCTTAGTGAACACCATATGCTCCAACTAGGGAGCGGACATGGAATGATGATGATTATGGATCTATCTTAATTGTATTATTTTATTAGAGGCAAAAAAAAGGATGTCTACTTTTACTTTTTGTTTTAATGTGAATTGTTGCGATTTCATGGAAGTGGACAAAATTGGTTACCCGAAAAAAGTCAAATAAGACAACCAGTAACTCAATCTCAAATAACTATCGACGTGCTTAAAAACATGCTAAGCATTTGCACGATCACATGAACAATAATAAACATGCTTGAGTTATCGCAGTCATAAATCAACGCGTGTGTAATCTCTAAGTCAACGGTCGTGTCGGTTTGTTTTCCTCGTAAATAAATACAGTTTTTGGCGAAAAATTGGCGTATACTATAAAAAATAATCCAATATATTACATTTGCAAAATAGTAAGGAGTATCTAATACAAAAAAGTAAACATTAATTTACAATTACTTAGGCGACTGCTTTTCTTGACATTTGGCTTGCCAACCGCCGATTAAATGCAACGAATAGCATGATAATTAATAAATAAATAAACATAATTTGAAGTTTTGGAATATTTTCCATATTTTTACCGGTGAAATCCAAATATGTGATTGCGCAGCAGGATTATCCGTCGCGAAACGTAAATATTTTGACATTTATTATTAGGTATTCACGGATGTTCCATTGTGATCGCGAATACGATAAACAACCATGGTGAGAAATCGTTATCACGTCGATAGTTATTTGTGATTGAGCTACAGCTTTGACCATTTTGAAAAAAAGCTACATATTTTTTTTTTATTTAACTGGCCATTTAAGACAGTTTAGATTAAATCCACAATTTTTTTTATTGCTTTTTTTTGGGTGATACCGTGTCTGTTGGATTTGTTCCGAAGTTTTGGCTACCATTAGAGAAGACTTTATCAGGGTAAACTGAGTGTTTTGTAGAAAAAAAAGTATGTGTTTAAGTACTAGTAATTTTTACCGTCTCGCATTCGGCAGTAGGCACATTTCTATTCATCGTAGTATGTAGTGCTGGGAACCATGTTCAGTTTAATTTCAGCCCGTCGTCTTAGTTTATGTTATTTGGGTGTCTGTGTATTTCAATTGCCTCTTTTATTATTCGTGCACTGTAGTTACTGGGTTTATGCAAAACTTTTGATTCAAAGGCGAAAAAATGACCGGTGTCTATAAAGTGTTCCGCTTTTGCAGATTTGTTACAATTTTGCCGAATTTTATTGTTTCCTACTTTGTTTTTATTATAAGTACTTTAATCATTTTTAGAAAAGATTTTCCAAGGAAAAGTATAAAAGAATTGTAATATTAACGATATTTATAATGTTATAAATATGGATTTCAAAATTGTATTTTTATCTGAGTTTCGGCAGAAAATACAGTAATTACATAAGATAATGTTAAGACCTCCATTTTTATAGCAGTAATTCTGTGTGCTGTTCTCTTCGGCTTATTAGCATATTTATTTTCCTCCTAAAACTATACCGTTTGTAGCATTTTGTTTTCAACTTTTAAATACTCTTATAAGTATTCAGGAATGCGTTTTTAAAAATACCCAAGTAAATAAAAAATGTGTTTTTAGAAATAAACATACAAAAATGCATGTATAATATGAAAATGTTTTAACGAAATACCAGTCACGAAGGACTGCTAATACAAAAAGAAAGATACAAACGCAACAAAATGCTAAATATGAAAAGGGTTTCCATGGAATTTGCCTTCTAAATAAAAATCCACGGGGTGCCTCTGCCAACAGAATTCTGAATTTTGAATAAATCAGATGTTTTTCTTATTTTAAAAGGTAAAATATATTAATTACTTTTTACATTGCCCTCACTAGGGCCTAAAATTGCAAAATAGTGCGTTTTAAGAGTAGGTGTCTCAGAAAAATCTCTGGTGAGTGCTAGTCTCATTTTGTAAAAAAAGAAGTCATTTTTATTTGGTAGTGTACAGACGCAGCAAACTCCGGTGACAATTGTCATCAGGCGGAGGCAATTCGCTTGACTTGGCAATGTACTGCGGATGCCTCCTGAGAGCCTTAACCACGCTTGCCTACTTTACAAGGCATCAAGTTCTCGATGTCCTGGACGTCCACTGCTGACTATTTGTCGGCAGTTCATGTTAGAACCACAGGACGCGAAACTAAATTGGGAAGATGCACAGGAGCTGGTAGCTGACAGAAATGTCTGGAGGGTCTCCGTGGATACCATATGCTCCAACTATGGAGTGGACATGGAATGATGATGAATCGGGTTGTGGACCCGTGGCTAGTGTTGCGGACTCGCGGATCAGAGGTTCGAGGTTCGAACCCCACTCTACCCCCATTTGATTCCTAATTCCTAATAGTGAGTTATATACAACTCGTTGAAAATGCTCCCAAAAAAAATTTTCGGTAAATAATAAAAACGCAAATATTTCCTTCTTTTTGTTTAAACAAAAAAATATTGTTAAATTATAATTATTTGTTGGCATACAGAATAAAAAATATATTATAATCCTATTGGTTTCTATTATTTTCGTAATAAATTTTTTGCACACATTTTTCTCTTTTTTTCCACAATATTTGTAATCTATGATCAATTTTGCCGTTAGAGTGAACAAATGACTTACATTAATTTTTAAATCGAGAATTCTATCTTTTACATTTCACAAAATATGTGGAAACAATATAGTATAACAGTATTGGTAGTATCGACGTGCATAAATATGAATTCACGCCATGAGTAATTTACTTACTTATTTTATTACAAATATTATAACGTTATAGCGAGTTCTAGAATAGGCGGACATAGGCCTGGCCTATTCAAGCCTGTCAACTATCCTCTCTAACACATGAAAATATATGAAGATCTGTGTTTAATTTGGTACTCCGTTGTGGAAACACCTTCAATTTTTGTACCAGTAACGACTTCGGGCTATTTTGTTTTCAAGATACGCATGGACTAGGGCACGGGACTGCGCGGGTGTGGGGTGGAGTGGAGGTGGACCGGGGAGATTTCATGCGTATATGTGTGTGTACTTCTACCTTGGGAGATATTATGGATTAAGATTTTAAGTTTGAGCTTGAAGGGCGGTGCGCGGTATGGAGAGCGACGAGCGTTGAATTTTTCACGCGATGCAAAACGTCTTTTTTTATTTACTTCTGCGTCTGGTTATTTATTTTTTGTATCTTAAAAACGGTTTAATTTATTTTCATGAATCTGTTTTGGGAGAGTGTTGTTGGTGTTTTGGGAACTGTTTTAAAACAGTAGTTACATTTTTTTAACTATCTCTGTTATCTTCATATATTGTGAATCTAAATTATTTTTTCAGTGTAATAGATCTAGATATATCGTTTGTTTCACTAAAACCTGATGATCAGTTTGCCATTTTATACACATATAACAAAATATCTGGTTTGCATATCTGTTATCATCATTGCCTCCTTTTTGGGTAAAAAATGTGAGTAAAACTTGTAAATTGTTTTAATATGTTTCATGTTAAGCTTAAATCTTCTTGTGGCAATTCCATTGTATGCAGTCAAAAGCCTTTTATTTATTTATGGCCTATCTGATTAAGACGAAATTTTATTCTGCTTGGCGATAAAAAAGGCGAACGTTATTTTGATTTGTAATAAGAAAACATGATTTCATTCCTTGCTAAAAGTGTACATTTATTCAATGAAAATGTCTATTTAATATTTTCCAGTTCTGATGATGTACAGTTATTGAAGCTGAAGATATTCCTGAAATTTTGCTCGTGAATTACTCTAAAGCAAACGGAAACATTCCTAAGGTTCTCGCCAAATAGCGACTCGTGTTTGGGCGGATTAAATTAAGCCTTTTATTTGTCTGCCACGTTTTTAGAGGGGCATAAACTTTTCATGCCTCGTCGTTGAAATACATATTACACTTTCAATCTTATTCGCTTAATTTGAGATTTGTTCCGGGACGATGGTAGCGAAATGGAAAATCTTTTTCTCCCGAGATATTTATTTTCATGATGAAATGTTTTGAGAATCCGGCACATTTTTATTTAATGATTTATGACTGAAAAATCAAAAGTTTAACTAATTGCGGAAGTCTTCTTAGGGCCAGGGAAACATAAATATTTATTTTGTAATATTAAACTACATGGATTCTTTACTTTTACTGAAATAAAAAAAAACAACCTGAATGTAACATTTAATTTTTACTTGTATGTTTTTATTATTTTTTAATATATTATGCATCTACACCATAGATTTACAGGGATTTTTTGTTTTCATGTAAAGTTTTTCATGTAAAAAATATCCCAAATGTAAATAAAAAAATGTAAAAAAAAGCTTCGTGTATTATATTATATTATGTATTTGAAAGGAATTTTAAATGACTTTAAATGATTATTGTTATTGTTTATTGCACAACAATGGTCTATTTCTCATTTTTACATAAATACTAAATTATAAATAAGGCGAATTGAAAGATCAGATATGTAAATACTTAAGACAGGATCACTAAAATATCGAAGTTAGAATTAACACATTCGTGGTAGCTTGGATGTCACTGACATAAATCGTAAGCTTCAAGAGAGATACCAGATATGATACGGGCACATAAGATGGAGACAACCAGACTATATGGCAAATAAGGCAATTTCTGTGGGTCTTCCTGGACAGTCTTCAAGAGGAAGACCAAAATTCTTTTAGTCCTAGATTAACCACTTCCTCTTTTCTTGAAAGCGTTTTAATTATATATTTTTTTATTTTATTATTATTTTTGTTTTTATTTTTTTCTCATATACTCGCATATTCCAAATTATATAAACTCTTTTAAATAAACAACTACAACAGTGTAAGTCACTCTCCAAGCACAAGAGTTGGTAAGTTAGTAATCTGTATAGAATTTAAAAAAACATTTATTAATAAAAAAAATAAATTAAAAAAATATTTTCTTTTTGTTAGATTTTTTTTGTTTGTTTATATATTGTTTACATATTTACTTATTAAGATCAACTTGCTGTTTATTTGTTGTTCTGAATTTACGCTTTTCATTTTTTTAAATGCTATTTAAGTCCTAATCGAGTTGTAGTAACTCCTGGGAATTAAATGCATATGTATTGTGCTTTGCGATTTATCTTTCAAAATACAAATTAACACTCAAAACTCAATATACACCCTCTCAATAGTTGTCGCACAAAAATGACACTTCGTCCTGATGAAGAGTCGGGTACGTCTCGAAACCGGGAGACATAGAAAAGCCAGTAAGTGGTCGTATACAAATACTTAGTAAATGTCTTATACTTTTTTGGATGAGTAGTGGACTCACAACTCAAACATCACATCTTGTTACAAATTTTTCCAGCACAAGTTATTTACGACTTTCAGTAAATGGACTGAAAACTGAAATAATTGGATAAGTAATAAGAACTGAAATATTTTTTTTATATGCAAGTAAAATTTATTATTGAAATTAAAAATTAGAGTTTTATATCAATAGGCATAATATTAGGGTAAATGTACTTTAACATAAAAATCGTAAAATGTACACATTATTATATTTTAAGTTACAGTTAAACACTAATGTTTTAGGGAATCTTTTGATTAGAATTTGTATGCCATACATTTTTTCTGAAACTCATAAATGCATTTTTTGATATTTTCTCTAACACGGGTATTATTATACCGTTTGTTATGACTGTTTATTCCTACCTGTCTTAATATATCCTGTAAAGCATTTATTTGCCCTTTTAACCTCACAGCGGTAAAAGAAATATAGCTTTAGGGTCAACTTTTGGCTGACCATAATTCTCCTCTGTTGCCGACACAAAAACGACAAGTATTTGGTATAAGAAAGCATGTTTATTCAAATGAAATAAAATTCCACGACGGTAAAAAATAAAGTCCGGTCTTAACGCGCGATAGAAGCTTAATCCTGAATCTGGTTTTATTTCACTATACGGATCAACTGTTTTTTTTTCATTTTAATTGTAATTAGAAAAAAAATACGTACGTGTATGAATTTATTTATTATATTTGTGCGTCTGACTTCACGCGGATTAATTTCTAGTAATTAGGGGGATATAAACGGAAGTATTTTATTTGTTTACTGTAAATAAAGGTAAATAAATAAAAGTCAAATCATAAGAAGTAATAATTCAAAATCAGAAAACAAAATCGAATGTTGAAATAATTTGTTCCTCATTTATTTACTAATTATTATACACACAAAATTACAAATGACACAATTGAATTTATGTCTTGACTTGCTAGATACATCCGTATTAAGTCGGGACAATATACATAATCATGCATAGATACATTTATATTACAGATCTTATTTTTTAATGCAAAAATTCAAACTACAAATTGATTTCCATTTTTCCGCCACAAGTTATTTACCACTTTTAGGAAATGGTCTGAAAAATAAAATATTTTAGTAAATAGTAAGAACTAATCTATTTCTCTTTAAAAAAATTAAAAATATTTCCAATTAAAAAAAAAGATTCGTTTTAAAATGGCGAAATCGTATGATTTCCTAATTTTGCGTTCGTTTTACCAGACTGCAGCCTTAATTCGTGAAAATCTAACGTGCATTATAATTGATTTATTATTTTTAAATTTTTCGTATCATGGCGGAATAAAGAATACAGTTCTGTGTGTAAAATAGAACCAGAACCAGAACCGACGAGTGCTTTCGATTTGAAGATCAATTCTCCCAGCTTATCCTATTGATCAATTACGCAGTAGTATAGACATTATTTCTATAAATGTTCTCAGTTCAATATTTTCCCAGGCAGGCCTCAGTAATCATGGGAAGCATTACCCAGAACGTGACAGAAATTATTTTCCTCTATACATATTTCCGATAGTATACTATTAAACCACACTATGAAAAGGTTTTTGTATTTTATACATCAACATTACCATATTTTTTTGTAATTCTCTTTTTATGCGTTCTAACGATTTAGCGAGACGTTTCCATTTTGGGCCCGTTGATAACCGTGTTGAAAAATTAGAAAGTTTTTTTTGTAGAGCAGGGTTCGAACCTCGGACCTCCTGGTACGAATTCCACGACACCACTCTCGGTACCAAAACCCGTCTTAAATATTCCTCTAGCAATCCCATAATGTATTGAATCGTCTTATGATTGTGAAAGATATATATACTCATTGTAGAGTTTTCATGATTTTTTACAGCATCACTTTGAATAAATTATGTCCAGTTAAGCAAATAAATATCGAGGGAACACATTTTTGAGATGGGAAAACGGAAGTCTAGGCATTTCCTGGGCTTATGACCCGTCATTGGCTGGTTCTTAAACCTTAGAGCAACTTTTACACACTGAAAAACATTTACTATTCTGACCATGTTTAAACATTCACATTTCAATCATCATTTCATTCAATGGCGAATTTTACACAATGTGCAAATTGACTACTTAAACCAACCAATGCCCTGTAAATGCCTAGGCTTCCATATTTCCTTCTCAAATTTGTTTTCCCAGACTGTTGCAACAATACAACATTTAGATCTAAATAACTCCCTAGCGATCCAGTATGTCTACAAACATTGTTGATTCAACTAACTGGTGTAAAATGTATGAAAATTGAAAAATGGTTTTCAGGCGTTGCCTAGTAGGTGAAATTGGTTCAGACGTTCAATTAAATTAATTAATTAAATATTAGAAAAAAAAAATTGAATGGAACCAGAATTGATCATTATTCCTACACAATAATGTTGATCAATCGTACACAAATGAGGGTGAGAAAAGCTTTTGATCAAGCTTATGTGAGCCGTATTGTTTAAATATTAGAAGGTATTTAGTATTAAATGTTTAAAAAAAGATTGAGTGAAAATTGGGCACTATATATTATGTTTATCCTTTTTTGGGCTGATAGTATTAGGTACACAGCGGCCGTGAAAACGTTCTCAATTAGTTTATCTGTATAAAAAAGTCCAACAACCAATAAAGTAAATAGTAGACTTTACGAGTATAATTCTTGTTGGCGGCGAAAGCAAAATGGCGGCTGTCGCAGCTTTCATAGAAGTGCGTCCTAATTTGGAGCGACGCAGCGCGACGCATGAAACCACCGCGCTGTGCCAGAGTAGCAAGTCTAAGTTTTAACTGCCAGATTAATCATCGATTTGCTACACGCGGGACCCAGTAATAAATGGGTCGAATTAGATCCGAGCTCAACTTCCTGCCGGATTAAACCGTAGGTTACAGGTTCGGGCCCGTTTTTCAAAGTCAAATTAATCCAAATTATAATCAATTATTAGATATTTTTGACTGAAAACGTTCACTTTTTTGGACGATTGAAACTTTTTGGTCGTTTTTAAAAAAAAAAAATTTTCCCCCACTGCTATAATTTTAAAATTTGTTTGTTCAAAAAGAAGTTTTTTTTTCTCTGATACCTTATTTTTTCCTATTTTTTTTTGTGAAAACAAGTATGGTAAAAGCATGTGTTAGCTTTACAAGGCATCACGGTGGTTTATTCAAGAGTCCCAGATTGTTCGTTCGTATATAGCGGAAATT
The DNA here is from genome assembly GCF_059751315.1 of Micrasema longulum. NCBI lineage: Eukaryota > Metazoa > Arthropoda > Insecta > Trichoptera > Brachycentridae > Micrasema > Micrasema longulum. The sequence continues at coordinate 39,037 of NW_028277928.1, forward strand.
AGAGAGAAACCCGATTTTAGTTGCGTTGGTTGGGTTGGAGTATATACATTTACAGTATGCGAAAAAAAATACAAAACTAAAGCACAACATGTCAAGGGTCCGTTTCTCGACGTCCCGGAGGTCCACTGCTGACAGTTCATCTGCAGTTCATGTCATGACTATTGGGTAACGCGAGTTGTTTGTTCTTTTCCAAATGACGATAAAAAGAGGACAAAACAAATAAAAATACAACGTTTCAGTCAATAATGTATGCTTCTTAATTTTTAAATAATTCATAGAATTTTCACTGTGCAGCTTTGGCAGCTTTATTCTCTCGATTATTCGAATTTCAACAAATATATCGAATTTCAACGCTTATCAGTTCATGGTTTACCTCTTCGTTCTAATTCTCAAGGCATTCTCTTAATACCCATCCACAATTCCTCTTTCTTCTCTAACTCATATAGTGTCCATGCGGCTCGACTGTGGAATCATCTCCCATCCACCATCAAAGATGTTACTACATTATCTCTGTTTAAATCACGTCTGAAGAAACATCTCCTTTCTCTTCCTTAATGTCTCCTCCTTTCCTTTTTCCTCTTTTTTCCTTTTTCCCATTGAGTAATAGTTTTTATTTAAGGTAATTTATTACGTTTATTTCTATTTTTATATATCTTTAGCTTTTTAATCTTTTTTCTATTGAATATGTTCTGTAACTTGAATTATAAAAATGAAATTTTTATTTTAATGGTTGGTTGGAAGAAATTGCCATTTGGCAATAAGCCCTCCAATTTTCAAAGAATTTTATGTACAAAAAGTTAAATAAATAAAAAAAGCAAAAAAAAAGAGGTGCCAAAAAAGCTCATTTTCGTATATTCGATATTTTATTTTGAAGGCATGCAATCAAATAAAAACGTATTTGCGATGCAAATACAATATCTTGTAGGGCAGGAAATAATATTTAGAATGAGATATAACCTTTACAAGTTTGATTTAATTTTGGTGCTTATTTTGAAATTAAGAAAAAAACCGGACATAAATTATGTTTACTTTTAATACCAGACGCGAAAATGTGACGCGACAGAAAAGCCAGGAGGATGTTTGTGGACGTCATATGCTCCAACTAAGTCCTTTAACTTTACAAAAATCAACAAATAATATTCACAATTCATAGTTCATAATTTCTGTAGATGTATACCTAGAAACATTCACATCCAAAAAAAAGTGTCTCTGTCAAGACATATTAACACATAAAGACATGCCCTAAGCCCTCAAAAAATTATGAAATTTTTCTCATGCCCGTACGCTCAGTCATGCCCAACGCGTATTTAGTCGTTCTTCTGCCAACAGCCAGGCGCGACGTTTAGAATTGAAACCAATGCCTGCTCGTGACGTGTAAGCGTGTAAAAACATTTCGGATAAATATTGTAAAAAGGATTGCGTAACTTTTCATTAGTAAATATTTGTTTATGAGTAAATAACAAACCTTTAAACAATTAATATTAAAATATAACTGTTATTTTTTTGTAAACGTCAATCTACGCCCGATGGCGCAATTCCGAAGCTATTTTTACTTACAGGGCTGCACTGATGTGAGTTTATATTATTTTTGCGTCCCTTAAATCGAGTGAAAAGGAATAAATGGTTCAAACATTATTAGAAATTTAAAGAAAAAATCCGTTTGGAATCCACCAAAAACAATTAATTATTAACGTTAAAACACATTTTTTTTATGTTCTAAAAAGAGAACCCTCCAATTTTTGATAGCATATGCATGATCTTTGAATGCAGCCCTAGTATAAATAAACAATCTTAATAACTATGGGTACGCTTTCGTGTCGATAATTTATAAATTAATTTACTCTATAGGGCACGTCTATGTATTAATATGTCAATGTTTTCTGTTCTATAATCAAATTCTATGATATTTACCCTCAAAGTTTCAGACATAAAATAAAATATATGGTTGTTTGCTTTTTTCATGTAAATTTGGATTTATGCATTATTAATATTAAAAACATAGATTTATCCTGCATCTTGAGTTAATAATCATATTTACCTTATTTTAAAAACATTTTGGCGCTCTAAAAGTCTTTTGATTTCTGGTATCGGTTCGGAGATATCAGTGCTAATTAGCAATAAAATAATTATCTTGTTTTGGTTTATGAAACTAAATAATTAATTTCGAAGGTGATGTTGACCGCAGCTATTAATTTGTATGCGTACGGTTATTGAACATAAAATGTAATTGAGATTCTTCTTATGTTTATTGATGAGATAAATTTAAAGATAAATTCTTTGAGTATCACGTAATACCACTTTAATTATAAATTCGAAACGTTAGAAATACGTTTTGAATTAATGTGTTCTATCAAACGAATTTCAATTAATAAGGTTGATTGAGCTGGGCTGGTCATATAGCCAGAACAGCTAACTCTAGATGGAGTAAAAATATCCTGGATTGGCGACCCAAATCAGGCAGAAAAAGTATCGACAGACCCAGACAATGCGGTCTGATGACATAAGATGGGTTACAGGAAGTGCGTGGATGCGGTTCGCTCAGGATAGGAAGATGTGGAGATCTAAGGGGGGGGGGGGCTATGTTAGCTGTTAGTTATGAGGAGCTGATCATCATTATGATTGATTTAATCAAACAAAATGCATATGTACTGAATTTCAAAATAAAAATAAGTCTAAATACCTAAGAGTTTTTGTTGTTATTAAAGAATTTTCGATTGGTAATACTGTATTTTAGCAAACTAAAATGAGTATATTTTTACATTTGTGCCCTGTAACAATACTTAAAATAATAATGAAACGCTTAGCAACCAAACAACTCTTTAATGTGTTCATTTTCCATGAAGCTGTGATTTGACGCAGTTGGATTATTTCCTATGGGGCTAAGTACATGTTCTATGAAAACAATCCACACAACTCTTGAAGCGTAGGATGTTTTCAATGCAGCAGCAAGGCATATTACGGGAGTAAAAAAATATTCTCACATCTCACAACATCTTCGAGATTTGCACTGGTTAAAAAGCCCATCAAATACAAGCTTTGCTGGAGAGTTTTCAAATCTCTTCGCAAAATGGCTCCAAGATACCTGTCGGACCTTTGTATTAGACAAAAAACAAGTCGAAAAAATCTACTTTTAGGTCATGGTTTGATTCAGGCAAAAGAAAACTTCGAAATCCGGCGCTCCCTAAACACTAGATTTGATGATCGTGCTTTTTACCGTTGCCGGCCCCTCTTCCTGGAACCAATTGCCTTCAAACTTACAAATCATCGACAGTAGTCAGTTTAGATCCCAACTAAAATTTATTCTTTTTAGTTTATCATACCCTCAATTTTAAATCAGATAATATAATATGTCATTTTAATTTAGATAGAATGTAAGTTTAAGTATAGAATTGTAAATCGCACTTGAAGTGATTTAAAAAAAAAATGGCGCTATATAAATCAGGAAAATATTATAATTATTATTGGAAGCCAGACTGCGAATATTTGGACATACTCGAAGCATTGTTGAATCAACTAGTAAAAAAATAAGTCTAACAATTGGAAAATTGTTTTTATGCGTTACCTACTGGGTGAATTGGTTCAGCCGGATGAATTTCACCCACATGATAACAGTTTCAGTTCTTTTACTTCACAAAAGTCAACAGATGGAAGAGTTGATGAAATGTGGATGTTTAAACATAGGCAGAATGATGAATGCTACGCAGTGTGTAAAGTGTCCACTTAAACCAGCCAATGACAGGTCATAAGCCCAGTAAATGCCTAGACTTCTATATTTCCTTCTCAAAAATGTTTTCCTTCTCTGTTGCAACAAATTTGCACCTTTAAATATTTATTTATTTTCATTTTACTATTTTTTTTTTCTATGTGTACCTACACTTCGCTGGGCACAACCCGTGTCGAGGTATTTATTTATATTATTCGCTTAATCTGCCTAGTACAATCATTGATTAATAAAATAATATGGATGCACTAATATTACCCTAGATCAATTAATACTGAATCGTTGTTTTAAATAACCATGCACACATAAAACGCATATTATTAACAACAATTTGTTGATACCATTTTTTTTTATACTTATAAGTATATAAAAATGTATTTATTTTTTTGTTTGAATTCTTTACAAGTTATTTACAATTTGCTTTTTATCTCAATTACTTTTCTTATATCCATTTAATTTTTTTTCTTTTGTACTATGTACAGTTTTACTTTTTATTTTGCATGGAAGTATGCTTCTTATTGTTTCTACATGTATACAAAAAAAGCGTTGTTTATCTTTAAAAATTTTACGCACTACGTTTGTACTTACCTGTATATTATTTGTAAATGCCCCTTGGGCGTATTGTAAAAATTAAATAACTAAATAAAAATAAATATTGAATGAATAAATTGTTAACAAGACATGTAATTTTTTAAAATTTATAGAAATAAAATTTTGTTTTCTTATGCCTATATTTTTTCTGATATGAAAATGAATGGTCATAGGTAATAATCTTGTTATTTGTAATAACATTATTTTTATATATCCAAAAATAATATGTATTTATTTTGTTTGTTTTATTTTTTGTCTAATTTTACTTTGTATTTGTTTCAGGTTGGTGTTTCTTCACATTCTTATCTTGACGACCTACGAAGTAAACATGATTTATTATGTCGATAGGTATGTATTTTCACTCGTGAGAATTTGATATTTTTCCATCCCATTTTCTGTCCTTTGTAATACGGGCTTTAAATTAAGAATTATTTCAACAGCTATCCAATTTCGGGAAAATATTAAGCATGTTTTTTTACTTTAAAAAATAAAAATATATTCCCAATGCCAAATAAAGGTACCTGGATATAGTAGACAACAAGGACACATTTTTAATATATAAAGCGTTATCTTTGTGGTCAAACATCTTATTAAAATACTTCTACTCCTACTACTACTACCATCTTGCCATTTCACATTAGGGGTAGGCAGAGAGAATGGACCACACACCTCTATCCTGGCATACATTTCTAGCTTCTTTCGGATTCATACATCTTGTCAAATATGCCCTTCGGTTCTGCCTGCACTTGACATGACCAGACTTAAGGTTTTGGGTTATCTGATCATGCCATGTCCTCCTTGGTCGTCCTCGTCTCACGTTATCGTTTATTTTCGCCTTTTATACTTGTTTTATATTTTTTTCGTCGTCCATTCGTTCTACATGATCAAACCATCGCATAGACCGTTTTTTAATCTTTTCAATTATAACTCACTCAGATTTACACTCGCCTGATTCCATCATTTGTAACCCTGTCTTACATTGATTTGTCATACATTCGTCTAAGAAATCGCATTTCGAACACGTTCACTCTGTTTTCATCCTTCCTCTACCAGTTCCATATTCCACTTCTATGCATGAGTGTAGGGACTAAAACTCCGTTCTGCACTGCCAGTTTAGCTTCGATTGACATATTTTTATTTGCAATTACTGTGCTTAGTGCGCCTTTTATTTTTTTGCCCGCATTCATTCTCCTTTTAACATATTTTTCTACTCTTCCATCTCACAACGAAAACACGCTTCCCAGGTACACAAATTCTTCTACTTGTTCTTCTGTCTTATTAAATGTTTGCTGATAATTGTATACACAAACTTTTCTATCTCTACCGGTTTCGAAACGTACCCGTCTCTTTGTCAGGATAATTATTACACCATAGTGAAGGTGTATAGTGGGTATTGGATATTGCACATTTATATACATTTAATAACAATGGCACAGTTTAAGTCTTAGAGTATATACATCTATACATCTAAGGTTTAAATTGTGTCTGTAGACCTTTTTGCGCTTAAATAAGAATCTATCTTTATTGAGATATTCGTGTGTGGGTATTCTCTGACCATTTTATAATCATTAAATAATCCACTTCCGAGATGAGAAAATTACAAAATGCTTGTCATCCATTAAGTTCTCTGTTCCCCTTGTCATGTACAAGTGTCAAAATAATCGCCTTAGAAATTACGGGATGACAACTTTAGCTCCGTAGGTACAGCGGCATAATGGTCAATTTAGTGATGTGAATAATCAATTAACGTAATCGAATCATTCTATCAGATCCTTAATCCAATTATTACTTTATTTTTATGACTCTGGGGTTAAAATTTTTACATTAATATTTTTACATTTTTAAAAGTATATTTTTACTTATTTTGTTCAAATCATGTGAATGTTGGCTTTTATAAAGCTTGCTTAATAAAGTGAACAAAACATACAAAAAATCATTTTTTGGCATGCGTTACAAAAAAGGCGGCTTCCGTAGAGTAGTGATTAAGACGATTGACTCACACACGAAAGGCTCTGGGTTCGACTTCCGGTGAGAACACAAAAATTAAAAATGTGATTTTCTCAAGCCTGGGTGTTCTGTGCTGTAATTCTAACCATTTCACCAATTCTAAACATTTCTATTTCATTTCATTTTTCCTGTAATTGGGCCTCTTAGCTTGTTATGGTGCAAATAAGAAAAAAAAACTAAAGTAGTGAAATAAATCTATTTTTTTTGTGATATATACATTATTATTCTAGAAATGATTGATTGCATTTGTCTTGCACGGGCTTATTTTGCCCGCTGGCGCTGGTGATTTTTTTTGGTTTTTTAGTATATGAACTGCCAAAGCGAGTAATTTCGTAAGCAAGTTGAGCAGAGTTCGTAGTGGTTCATATATTGGATAAAATTTTGGTTTAACGTTTCACAGGTCGGCCGCTAGATGACAATATGTTGGGTGGAAAAAAAAATTTGCTACTTCGGCCTCCTGGCCAGTTGTGGTGTAATTAAAAAAATAAAATAATAATAACAGACAGGCAGAAAAGGTAGTTTTCTGAGAAACAGAAAAAAGTGAGTATTTAGTTTGTGGTGTAATTTAAAAAAAAAATAACAACAGACAGGCATAACACGTAGCTTTTATCACATTTAATTGATGTGTTCTAACCAGGAATCGAACTCGAAACCTTCCATGCGTAAGTCAAGCGTCTTATCCACTACAATACGGAGGGCGCCGGGATTTTGAATATATAATAATTGTGTGGTTTTGGAACAACAGATGATTTTTTTTTTTGAATACATTTTTGTGTTCTTATAATTTACTCAAACTATTTATTTATTAAAAAATGAGAACCAAACTATGGTAAAGCGGGGTGCAAAGTTTGGACCTCCTATCCCTGCGTCCGCGACACTAGCCACGGGACCACACCCCGGTTCATTATTATATTTAGATTGCTCCTAACAGTAAAAAATAAATTGTGATGCTCCAAAGGGTAAAATTTCACAGTGGTCGAGATTCTAATTAATCAACTGAGGCTCATAGAGCCGATAAAGTGAGGCCCGAAAGGCCGAATTTCCTAGAATTTAACAGTCAGCGATAGCTGACTGTTGTCTTCCAGTCATTATTTATTTTTGTAATAAACGTAATTATTTGTATAAAACTTAATAAACATGTATAAATTAAATGTATTATACCATGACGTATAATTAAATATACAATTTACGAGCAAGGAAAAAATGGAATTTCTATTCGTGGGTTCGTGGATTCGCCTTCCATGCCTTTATTCTCTACGAACTTCCATCATGATCAGAAGTGATATGCCGCTGTATTTGATTCCCTGCTCCCAACTCCCAGTTTGTATGGTATCTATGGTAAAAAATACACAGAAATATGTACTAAGAAAATATGGACATATGAGTTTGTCTCTTTCTTACATGAACGATTGCATGCATTTCATAATTTGCTATCTTTTTATTTCCATTCAAATTATTGAGTGCAAAGTGCAACGCAATATTTGCTATGTCTATCCTATATTACACGAATAACGTGTATATTTGTCATACTTCAGTGGTATTCTACACCACGCCAATAATTTAAATATACATAAAGAATGTTTGAAAATAAATAAAAGGAAAATAAATTGACCAATATTTTGTAAATTCATATTGTTACAAAATAACAGTTTTTAACTACAACAATTAGATATCAAGTAAACCACCATTTATCTTACAATATATAAATATTATTATATATTCCTAAATTAAATTAATGCCTGACATTGTATTCAACAAATTAGTATCTTTGAGTTATAAATAATAGAAATTGGAAGAAAAAAATGTTTTTAATAATAAAATAAAAAAAATATATAAATAAAAGACGAGTGATACTTTCATTCACAAATTTAGAATATCCAGTGACCGGTTTCATCTCTTTCACGAAATCTTCGAGACTGGTATCTTTATTAAATAATTCAATGTATTTATACAAAACAGGGGTAAGGATAAATAATTCAAAATAATATGAAAGTAAATTAAATAAAGTTATAAAGTTTATATTTGAAGCACTTACTTTGTGGTTATTCATTATAATCTCATCTGCAATCTACATTGGAAAAACTAAAAGAAACTTTAATATTAGAGTAAAGGAACACTTTAGATGCTTAAATAATAATAATTTATTTAAATTCGCAAATCATATCATAGAAAACAATCATAACTTCAACAAAGACACTGGCTGAAAAGTAATTCATGTTGAAAATAAAATATTAAAATTAGACAACTTAGAAATCTTAGATATCAAAAAAGCGATTCATAAAAAGAAAAAAATAATTAATAACCAAATTAACAATATTTCTTTTAGTCCTCTCCTGTCTATTGGGTCCACGTGTAGTATTTAGTGAATATGATAAAAATAAAAAAGGAATCAATGCATTAGTTACGTAAACCTTGACGAAGAAACTTGCTTGCTTTGAAACCGGTCGGTGAAAAAAAAAAACTAGTGGTTAAAAACAAAGTTGTTTTATTTATTTTATTAAATAAAGATATTTTACAATGAGCTCACATCAAGAATTTTCACTTACAAACTTAAATGTTTTAATAAAAAAATGGTTAATCAATAATAACCTAGTAATCTATTGCGTTATGAAGTTTTTTTTGTTGTTCTAATGACTCGATTATTTTATTTATTCAGTTATGTACATCGCTAGTCTTTTGTAGTGTGGTCGTTCGGGAAGTGAGTTCTTCAGTTATTACTAAACAATACATAATGCACAATTTGTTATACAGTACAATAGTGAAGCGTTGTACAACTCTTGTGTTGTTCAACTTAAATGCAATCACTTTATTAATTGTTTCTATTGCATTGGTCAGAGATTTAACTCACGTGGAATAAAACATGTTCCAAGGCTTTGAGGTCACGTTCAACTAACTAAAAAAAATAGTAAAATAAAATTTGTGTTTTTTAATTGTGTGATAGATAATAAATTGATTGTTTTTACTTTGCAAGTTTTGACGGATGCACAGTGCGAAGAAGACCGTGGAAGACTTGGTGTGACCAAATCTACGAAATACTTAAAGACAGAAATGTCAAAAGTCGGAATAATCTGGGCTCGTGCATGATGAAAATATGTATGTATGTAGAGAAAGCTAATGCTTTATTCAAAGAAGTTGACAAAACTTACATAGTCCCACATCCCGCTTCAAATTTAAAAAAAAAAACATTTCAAACTAAATTGCGTCCAGCTCTAAGTATTTCTCCAAACTGGCAAATAAATTAACTTATTGCCAGAATTATATCGGGCTGGCCATGTGTCAAAAATTTCTTTGATTGAATTACAGTGAAAATTTAATCTTGTTCTTAAAACACATTTAGAGTATTATTAAACCCATTTTATCTGGGATTTTGAAATTTTAAAGAAAAGTCTATAAAAGGCGCACGGACAACGAAAAAAATAACAATTTTGCGATTTTTACATAAATTCTTGCATTTATTTCTAAGGGGATTAAAAAAAAATCCATTGAGATTAAAATCACTTCAACAATAAAATAAAATCAACAGTTCTATCATGAGTTAAATTACTTTTGTTGGAAAGATGCCAAGTGATGTTTCTAATATCTGACCATTAATCTTGAAAAAAAATTAGTGATACACCAGTATCTTTATTTTTAATTAAAACCCGATTAAAACACTAAATAAAATGTATTCTTAACGACACTAATTACAATCTCGGTATCGGAGAGTATGCAAATTCCCCACTGCAGTATCAGTAAGAGGAATATTTAATTAAATGGAGGTAATTCCATTAATGATCAGATTCGACCGGTTGGCGAATGAACAACTTGATTCTTGTACGAAACTGATAATGCACCAACGTCATTATCTTTTAAACGGCGTATTTAACAAGTCCGCGGGATTTAAATACTCCAATAAAATATACAGATCATTTTTCAGAGACCGTCATTATTTAGAAAATTAACCCTTAAATGCATCGTGATGGAAGTTTCATAATACTAAATAAGTAGGTAAAATTATTTGAAATCTTAAATAATGTCAATTTTTTTAAGTCAGGTGATAATTTAGATTCCTCTATGGATTTAACAGAAAAGAATAATAAAATGCGCATTAAGTCTATGATTTATGCCAGTTGAAATTTTGACCGCGCGTATTTGTAATTTCTGTAGTTTTGAAAAGTGTTATTTCGAAATTTCTCAGTTAATTATAGTATTTTTAAAGGCACCAAAAATCAAAAGGTGGAGCAAAAACGTTAGTATGTACACATATATATATAAATTTTGATATTAAAAATTGTGAATCAAAGTATAATTTAAATTTACATCATCTCACAATTTTTTAAAAATATTATAATTTTTATTACATTAGGATTTGTAAAATATTTTTTAACCAAAACTTGACCATAAAATATATCATAAAACAACTTTCAAAAATTCAAAATCATGCATTTAAGGGTTGATTCCGAATAAATCTCTAACAAAAACTCTGAATATCATAAAGAACATTACATAATATCTTTGAGTTTCAGGCCAGCTATCCGCTGCTCTATCCTCTAAGTTATGCCGTTTTTTTTAATTAGTTAATTATTATTTTGGATAATGTAGAATAAATGAAGGAAATTTAATAGAGAAAAGTCCGTCTCGTAGTGTTGTGTTGAGGTCCCGGGTTTGATGTTTGAAAAGGTTGGCGTGAAATATGAGCTTCTAATGCTGGTTTTAAACTGATTTTAAAAATTCAATATTCGACATAAGCCCTCCATGTAACTTGCAAAACTCACAGTAAAGGGACAATGAAACCAGTAGAGTTATTTTCAAAATAGATCGTGGCTAATGAAATTGGAAATTTTTTAGAGTAACTCGTTTTTTGACAAAAAATGATTGATTTTTAGCATGAGAGAAACCGATAGGAAGACCCACAGTCTCCTTTTCGGTTTTTAATGTTTTTTTGGGTTTGTGGAGGAAATGCTTTCACAAAAGTATTTCACTGTCCTTGGACTTGTTTTGAAGAGGATGACTAATTATTTTACCTTCAAGTAACAGATGATCAATATACGCCACATTAAGTATACGAGTGCAGTGCCCTATGCACCATCAGGTACGAATCGTGATATTAAAGATAATGGTTAATAAACATAGATTTTTTTGTTCCTGGATCTAACTAGCTGGGAGTTTTCTGTGTTTAGTCAGGACCATTTTTGCTATACAGCACATGTGTTATTTTATTGAATGATAGAAAACCAAAAATTACCTATAATAATAGAAATGAAATTTGAAATAATATACTAATTATAAAAATATATCTATTTCAGTAGAAAATACGTAAAATAAATTAAACAAACGAATATTATGTCAATAAGAAAACAATCAAGATATTAAATGGTGTACATATATATTATACATATTTAAAACATAAGCTTTATGGTAAAACGTTTTATTAAATGTTAGTAAATAATTGTATTTAAACATTTACCGACTTTTCTCTTCATTCTTCGTATCACGACGAAGAGATCGGTCTCGAAACTGGTAGATATGGAATTATTTACTAACATTTAATAAATGGTATACGTATATGTTACTATCCACCTGTTCATCATATTCTTTTTTGATTTATTTTTTATTATTTTATATAAATACATATGTATTACAAAAAAACGCATCCCTAACTCCATTTTAGGTGCACCGGTCAGCGCGTTAGCCTGCCATGCAAGAGGTCTCGGGTTCGATATCCCGACGTGGTTGATATGAAATATTTATTTAAAAGGGTGTTTTCACACTAGAATATTTCATAGTCCCTGAAGCGTAAGCCTGATCATCTTACCTTCATGTAACAAAAATGATCAAGATACGCTGCGATTGATGTACAAATGCAGTGCCCCATGCACCATTAGGTGCGGAAAGGGAATGATGATGATAAACAAATAACAAGACAAACCATCACGCGGTTTCCCCGTAGGGGTAGGCAGAGAGGATAGAACGCCATAACACTATATCTTGCCATACAGACCTCGCTTCTCATGCACGCACGCCGATTATTCCTACTTTTGACATGTCCATCTTCAAGTATTTGATGGACTTGATCGTGCCATATCTTTCTCGGTCTTCCTCGTTTTCTGCATCCATCAACGTTTGCATCGTAGGTCCTTTTAGCCGTTCTTTCGCTGTCCATTCGCTCTACATGTCCAAACCAACGCAGCACCCTTGATTCTGTCGATAATGCATGTCTCAGCCTTACACACTTCACGGATCTCGACATTTGTGCACCTATCATACATCGTTTTACCACACATTCGGCTGAGGGATCGCACTTCGACAGCATTCAACCTACCTTCATCATCACTTTTCCTATTCCATACTTCGCTCTCATACATTAGAGTTGGCACTAGAACTCCGTTGTGAACTGCTAGTTTAGCCTCGTGCGATAAACATTTGTTTGCCAAAGTAGATTTTAGTACACCGTTCATCCTGTTCCCGGCACTCACCCTCCTTTCAATATCTTTCTCGGCCTTTCCGTCCCTAGTAAACATACTTCCCAGGTACACAAATTCTTCAACCTGATTCAGAATTTCTCCGTTCACACTGATCTCACATTTGGTAATATTTTCATCCCTTTCAAAACCATCACCATTGATTTGCTTGAATGATGATGATGAATTCTATTTACATTGTAACTGAAGACGTCTTTATATCAGGGTCTAACATTTAAATAAACTTGGAGCCCGATTCCGTAAAATAGCTCTGAAAAAATACACTTCTGCTTTGTGGTACCCTAAAGTGCGTGCTAGTTAACGTTTTGATGGGTTTTCTTTAAACTGAAAACCAGAAGTTTCTTGAGATATCATCAAATCCCTATTTTCGGTATGATTACAAGTAATTTGTTTAAATTTTCCAGTTTTAATGTTTACGTAACGAGTATGTTAATTTCTCAATTTTCATGTTATGAATTATGCGAATTCCTCACAAATTACGTATTTTATTACTTGCATACTTGGTTTCGGTTGTTAGTAAAAATATGTTCTTTCTACAGGATCTTGCACACAAATTGCTCATAATGAAAAATTAAACCACGCAAGAGTATAATAAGAGTATAAGAATACAAGTAAAATATTTTATATCTTATTGATGTTATACGGTTAATAATATTTTAGCTAAAACATAGATCAATCCTAGAAAAGAGTTACGACTTTTTTTTTTATTCCGATTTATATTTTCACCTCCTGGTCTAACGTGTCTCATTTGTTCAAATTTCATTTGTTCAAGATTTATGCGTCTAACTTCAAAAAAATATTTGATTGAAATTTTTATATCTACGAACACGTACAGCGCAAAGATCTAAATTTTGCTGAAAACCGCACGTAAATCGGTTTAGCCGTTTAGGATAGGTTCAGTGACATCACACGTACAGAATAATTATATATATAAATATAACTGGAAAATCACAAGGTTAGTGCTTCAAATATTCGATTCAATTATCTGTTCGTGATTTGCTTTATTTAAAAAATATACGTTTTTTGCATAAGAATAATAAAAAGATTCCGTATCCGTTAAAAAAAATTGGGGAAAATTGTACGCGTGTACTTATTAACTATTGTTTTAATAAGATTTATGCCTAAGAGATCATTAAATAATATTTTGATTGTGTTATTTCGGCAGTATAAGTTATATTCCTGACACATGGAGCCCAACAGTGTATGATACGTTGGATTGCTTGAAAAATTCAATAAATCCCGATGTCTGAGTCTTCTCAAATCCGCATTTATTTGTATTTTATCAAGGAAGTCAGTATGTACTTAATAGTTTACTATTTTATAGTGAAATATAATATCTAAATCAACATGGCGCGGCGTTTTAATTAAAATAAAAAAATATTATTATTTATTTATTCGTTTTGTTCTTTAACGCTCAAAAGGCATTTACAAAAAAATTAAATAAAATACATGCTAACATACTAAACAATAAACACAGAATATACAGAAAAAATATGTGAAATTAGTTAGAAAGGATAAAATAAAAAGTTTTGCGAAGTAAAAAAAATAAAAATAATAACAAGGTGTGCAAGAAAAAACAGTAAGCATATAAACACGATTTGTTTTAAAAACAGTATTTTTCTTTCTAACTGACATTTTTGTTTATTTTTTATTTTACATAAACGCCATAAACTGCCTTTAACATATATTGAACATAAATATGAAAAAAAAATACATATATAAATACAAAACAAAAAATTACAAAATTGCGTAACTATAACAATAGTAACAAGTAGGTAAATACACATAAGCAACCAAAATACTAACGAAATAAATGCATAAATATGAAAAAACGAAAAAAGGAAAAACATTTTTAAATATAAAGAAAAGATTTTAGAATAATATTGCGAGAGAAAAAAAGAAATCCCACTCGTTTTATAACTATCAAGTCCAGAACCAAATATATCAGCCTTGTCCTCATACTGATTACCATATCTATGGAGCCTAGGCATAGGCGAGTGCATGCGATAGTTGGTCCTAGAACTTGCAGAACAAAAAGTATTGTAATAATACATTTTCATTTGTTATCTATTCACTAATATCAAACACTCGAGCACTCACTAACATCAAACCCCACTACCATACCCACGCATCCTCACACACTTCCACCCACACATAAAATTAATTTTAGTTTTTTTATAATTTGTTTTCCTAACTTCACTAGATTTTAGAAATTGTATTATTGTGAAACGATTCTTCGGAATTATTTTATGATTTCATTTAATGTTGTTTATGTTCTGTACTGCTGTTGTTTTCCCTAAAAAACTGTAGCGGATTTATTATTATACTCTACTTGATAGTAGCTATTTGTTAGTTCATGTCAAACATATTACGATTGAATTGATTTAGTTGATTTAACCTCAAGGAATAAATAAATAAAATAATTTGAGTTGCTTACAATTTTTGGTTTATTACACACGAAAATACAAAGATTCACTAAGATAGACCAGATGTAGTAATTTTTTATTATATTTCCTAGCTTTAATTTTATTTAGTTGTATTTTATTTTATTAGTGCCTGTATCTATTATAAGAAATTGTATTTACCATCGTTAGAATGGACTGCATAAGTCCGTCAAATAAATAAATAAATAATTACACAAATAATATTTTAGAGTGAATTTGAATACTGGTGAAGACAGAGAAGGGCGAGTGACGTGTTACGCGCCCTTATATAGGTCTATTGGGCACTGTGGCCATAGACAACATTTCTCTGGTCCCCAGAAAACCAAGTGAAATAAAAATAAATAATAAAAATTCATTGTAAAATTATATGGCAAGAGATATGCATAGATATAGCGGCAGGTAGTTTTCCTTATAAATATCGTAATTAGTCCCGACCTCAAGACATAATTCTAAGTTCGTAGCCTTGTCCCATCCTTTATTCAAGTCTCAAATATAACGGTTTTCGCTTCTTCGTAATCTAGCGCTAAACCCTCGTCTCTAATCCCGGGGTGCGCCATTCTACCCACTTCTACCTTCTACTACCCTTTATCTAGAGCCGGCAAGTTATCTGCGAATTCCCTCCGACTCTTATTATAAGCCTTCTTCCATCGCTGGATCTTTGTGAAGAGATTCCATCTCTCTACTTTAGTTTATGGCACGGTTTCTGTAACTTTTTGCTCCGCCTGCGTCTCGTCTCATGTAATATAAAGACAGCTGAAGAAAGAAATATTTTATTTTTTAATCCTGCGGAAATTCCTTTTGTAATAGTTCTACTCGCATTATGTTTATAATATACTAAAATATCAAAAAATAGATTTGTTTGTAGGTACGTGTTTGTACAACATACAAAATGTAAGAAGATAATTCAAAAGTTCAGAGCTACGGAAAATTAGATGTAATAATAATAATAATAATAATAATCATCACAGTTTATTAACAAAAATAACTTTATCTACTACATACACACTTAGGTAATAGATTTTTCTGGATCATGTCTAGTCTTCCTAATTAGGTACAACCTGTTTTAAGGCAGACATTTTTATGCAAAAATCAATAACATTACTACCTACTTGTTAATTTACTATACAGTTATACAATATTAATTCATTATTTAGGAATGTGTTTTGAGTAAATTTTCCGATTTTTCTCGACCTAAACCCCCAGTAACCAATTTTTATCAAATTTATTAAATTGAATCCGTGTCATGGTTTTGCAATCTTTGGGTAACATTTTGAATATTTTGGGGCCCAGAAACCTGAAATTTCTTTGCCCGAATTCAGAGTTTGTGATAGACCCCATGACCCATCCTCTAGTTTGACTTCTAATAGTGTGGGAGTGTTCCTTTTGGAATCCGATAGAATAATTTACTTTCACAAATATTATTATTCTAAAAATATATAATTGCCTTATATCTAAGATCTCAAATAAAAAATAGTAAAAAATAATAAAAGATACAAAATGCTTTCGAAGTTTTGCGAAGTTTCTCAAAAATGTATGAAAAAAATATTTAAAATGAACTTATTTGAACTACGTCACAAGTTCTTTCAAATAAGTAAATTATGGAGTATTGTGATAGATGTCCGGTTTCTGAGAAGCCAACTCATCAATCGGCAAAACTCTCCGACGAGAACTTGTGACGTCATGTGCGGAGTAATTACAAAACTTTAAAAAATCCTAGCGGCGCTTTGATTTTAAACTTCGAAAAATATAATTTATTTTTTTAATTATCAAGATTGATTCAAATTGAAATTAATTGGAACAGAAAGAAAAAAAGTTTTTGAGGGGCATGAAAAACTAGGGTATATACAGGGCTAATTGCCTGTCATTGGCTGATTTAAGTGTCAGTATGGGTTTCAGCTACTTTACTTTTAAAAAGTTAACAGAAGGAAGAGTTGAGGAAATAAAGGTGAGTAAACATTGGCAGAATGGTAAATGATACGCAGTGTGTAAAGTAGCCTCTTAAATCAGCCGATGACAGAGCATAGGCTCGGTAATGCCAAGACAGCCATATTCCCTTCTTATTTTTTTTCCCTTTGTCTAGACTTTTTTTCCCTTTCTTTGCCATTTAACTTTTTGTTTTATATAATTTCGAAATGACAAATGGTACGACTCAGGTGTTGAGACACTTCGGCATAGACACCCTCTACCAGGTCTGCTTAATATGTCTCACAGACAGAGCTTTTATTAACACCATAAATTTTCCTTCTGTGTTCTGAGTTCGGGGGTATAGATGGCGGCTCTTAATTCCGCAGGTTGTGATACGTTTCATAAGTTACTTGCTGACGAAAACTGTGAAAGGAGAACACAGAGCAAGAAACAAGGAGCGTAGAAAAAGATACAAAACGTACTTAACATACGGGTTTTGAATATAAAACTCGCATGTGCCGTAAAATGAAAAGTGTTTTATTTATTTCATATCTAAAATGTTATTTCATTAAGTGAATGCCCAAAAAATACGTAATAAACACGAGATTTGTATGAAAATAGTATTTGTAATTAACACTAATTGCCGAAAATGAACTTTTTGAATATTACAAAAGCTAAAAATGATGATTATTTTATAATTTCTCACACTTATAAGCACGTAAGGTTTTAGAAGAGTAAAAGGCGTTGATTTCAGAAATTTGAGTTTTTAATGAATAGTGTATGTATTTATTTACGAAATATATTTTTGTTCATTTTTGCCTCTATTTTCTCTTTAGTTTTCATTTCATTTCATTTCGTTTCGTTCGGTTTGTCTCATTTAAGGTCCCTAACAGTAGTTCGCAAGCATATTTTTCGTTATCTTGTAGGGCGATTCAATTTGGCGTATATTTTTTTATATTTTATTATGTTGGAAAGCCAACAGACATTTACAAAAGTATAAGATACATATTATAAATACATTTCATAAGGTCCTATAGGAAAATATCACATACTACGAATACCGATAAAAATGTACGAAATGGATTTTGAAAAACTAATTTTCTTTTCCAAATCAATATAATATTGTTAAGAAATGTTTTAATACATAAGTTGAAAAAATAAATTATTTAAAAACATGTCTTTACAAATACACGACATGTTTGGCCTTGATAATTTTGACGTCAAACTTCGTGACAATGTTCTATTTCAATTTAAACGGTCACAAACAAAGTTCAAAATTTACACGAATTAGGAGCATGACCAATGCAAAAGACCGTTTTCGAGGGAACTCAAAATTGTATTTAAAAAAATAGTTTTCATGCTACTAATAAGTAGTAAAAAAATACTTTTTTACTAGGCAGTATTTAATAGTCTCATTATTAATTAAAAACTGTAAAAAATGTGATATTTCCCTATTAGAGACTGCTTTTTAATATTGGTAACATAAATAATTGTCTCCTAAATATAAAACATAATGTAAAATAACTAATGGTATACAACTTGTAATATTATTAATTTAATTAAAGCAAAAAGTCTGCAAAGTAGTCATTCTTTGTACTTAAAGTTATAAAAAAATGTTATTTATACTATCAAAAAGTCAAATTTATTGTATGTATATATATATTGGTTAAATCTCTCAACATCTTGTAGATACGTGGGGCTAGAAAATTTTCTTGATCTCCACCTTTACATCCGAAAAAAACGTTTATTTTAATTTGGGGAATTGTATTTTTTGTAGGCTTAAGTCACTTCACCACAAACGTAGCGAAAATTACAGGACCGTTCACACTGTTGCATGGCATTACAATATATTGTATTATAGTTGCATTATTTAAGTGATTCAGAATTCGGATAGTCAAAGCGAATTTGTAGTAATAATAAAGAATAGATAATGATTTTACCAACAGCAAAAAAATGACATTTGTTATTCCAAAGCACGCTTAAAACCCTAAAATTACTCATTGTCGGGAAACGTCAAGCCATCCAAACACTGCTCTAAATCTGATTTATCAAGACTTAGACGATATTGGGTAAATGAAATGCATGGATAAAGCAATATTTAATAAAGCGCGATATGGTAATTTGGGAGCAAAACATAATATTTCAAAAAAAAGAAACGTGATAGACAAATTATGCTGGCATATTTGGATTAGCAGGCAAAAGTACATAAGAATCAGCGATAATAGTTTTTTTAACAAAATCTTTGTCGTTCAGTATAATTATTATAGTGCGAAGTATCAATCTTTTGGTTTATTATTTATTGACCATCGAGTGCTTGCTTAAAAAGCCACCAGAACGGTTAACTCTTTAATAAATGTCTACAGAAAACATAACTAATAAAAATTTGTTAATCCGAGGGCGGATGATGATTCACCCAATTGTCTGGCATGCTGTCTTTGTATCGCGAAGGTCGAATAAAATTTCCCAAAATGGGCAGCATAAACAAACATTCGACAAGTAACACTTAAACTACAATGCTAACGTGGGTAGTGTCGCGGACTACGGGTCAGGAGGCCCTAAGTTTGAACCCGGCTCTACCACAACGTGTTTCTAATTTTCTAACAAAGTTATTTAAGACTCAACAAATATTTTTTTTAAAAGGGTATGTTTGTCTTGTCAAATAAATGCCTAGAATTCCATATTCCCTTCTCAAAAATGTTTTCCCTCTCTGTTGAAATAAATTTAAATATGAACAACTCCCTAGGGAAGAAATCCAGCAAGTCTGCAAGCATTTGGACATACGCAAAGATTGTTGATTAAATTGTATTTATTATGAAAAAACTTTTATTAAAATATTTTGAAAATTATTCATCCTCGTTCCAACAAAATAAAATAAAATAAAAATTCGTCAGTTACTTCGTTAGTTGCTAGTGGACCATCGAGAAAATATAGAATGTTATTAGGTGATACGAAAGCGAAACCTGAACAGTGCTTGTTAGCACCAAGATACGAACGTTCGCACTAATGATCGCAAACACATACGTTCGCTTGAATTTTGTCATGGTAGTCCCTCAGTACTGTGCACTATACCATTGTTCGCCTTGAGAGGGTGTTAATGACTTGATCATATTTGCACGAAGCTCTACGCTCCCTTACCGTATATAATATATTATTCTATACAACCCTTTGTAAACCTACGTAAGCCTCATGACCTATTGAAACATTTTCCTTTACTCTGAAATATTGTGTCATTTTGTTCAAACATCACAACTTCTTTGAGATATCGTTTGAAATAGTAATATTTCTCTGATAGGTACATTTTTATTACCTTCTACTGTATTGGTTAACAAATTTGGATTTCGTGTAAAAAATTCTGGGTTCGATGCCAGATTTAATAAATTGATAAAAAAACACATTTCAATTCAGAAGATTTTTACTTTTTTGATCTTTTTTGATCTTTTTTGATCTTTTTTATATGCTCTAATCGCATTCATTGAGGATGAGTTTTATGGTTAAAATATCTTTTATTTTTGTTGATTAAACGATCAAATTATTATTTACAAATATTTATTAAATCACGTCTTTCACAACTTATTTGAATTTGATATCTAATAAAAACGTCATCATAATTTTTTTATAAGCACCTAATGGTGGAACGGGCACTGAATTACTACGCCAATCGCAATGTACACTATACTATTTTTTTCCGAATTTTAAAATGAAAGGGGTCTAAAAAGTTCCCTTTTGGATTACTTGGAATGCAAAAAATTTCAAAAAAAATATTCGATACTACTTTTGGCCCTCAACCAGAGCTTGAAGTTTTCGAAAAAGTCGATTTTTTGCGCTAAACCGGCTGTCATTTCGTATTTAGGTAAGAAAATCAGTACAATTAAATTTTATAATGTGCATTAAACTTTATTAAATAAGCATCTAAGGGTGTGAGTTGCACTTTGTTTTGTGATAAATGGGTAGCATTGTTTTGATGAGTTGAATATTAGCCAGGCGCTCAACGGAATCAGTTCCACTGAGTGTAAACTTTTTGCATTTCGGTAGTTGTAAAACGTGTTCGAATTTGTAATGAGATTAAGTTATAACTTTACTAACAATTTATTTTTTATCAATATAGATAAATTACAGACAATAAATGTTCAGACACTGATAAACTTCAAACCTTGGTTGAGGGCCAAAAGAAGTATGAAATATTTTTTTTAATATTTTTTACGTTCAATGTGATTCAAAATGCAACTTTTTAGACCCCTTTCACTTTGGTGTCTAAAAAAATAAAAAAACTTCATACATACTCTACTGTACATGTCTCGATCATATACATTTTGTAAAGTGATCAATCTAACGCTTCAGGTAATAGTCCAGGGACAAGAGTGTTGCAGTGTAAAACGAAGATGACAATTAAAAAAAAAAAAAAATTGACTTGTCGTGAATCAATCAAGTCTGTGTTTGAGGGAATGGAGAATACAGTTCTGTGTGTAAAATGGAACCAAAACTACTGACGAGTGTTTTCGACTCGAATGTTTCTCTCAGATAAAAATCGAGTGGAGGTAAGTGGTCTCGAACTGTAGTAATTGGCGCGTTCGCCTACCATGCTTGAGGTTTAAGATTCGATTCGTAAGACGTAAAGATGGATTGACTGCAATATTTCATCGTTGCTGGGCCCGTATTAAAATGGAAAGTTACCAGTTATCCTTAATTTTATCTAAAAAGTACAATTAAGTTTCCTGTTTAAAAATAATTTAATTGTGCATTTTTTTTGTAAACATGTTCAATTACAGGTTACTGATCAAGATACTTTAAGTCATTAAACAATAAAGATATATTTGTAGATTGAATATCGACTTAACGTTATACCGTCTCGATATGTACCGATGAAGACAGCCTTGAACTGGTATCTGAAGCGTAAGACTGATCACCTTACCTTCCATGTAAATTAAAATATCCAGTTTCGCTACGATTGGAGTGCCAATGCAGTGATATATGCACCACTAGCTGCCGATTGGTAAATTATACTTATGATATCGTGAATTGAAACCGAGACCTCGAGCAGACTAGATCACGAGGTGGAAATATAAATCAGATTTGTTTTGTAATAAAAAAATACGTATAATCCATACTAATATTATAATTGCGAAAAAATGTTTGTTTGTTTGTGTTTCCTTCACGTCTCAACGGAGCAACCGATTGACATTTTTTTTGCATGAGGATAGCCGAAGAGGTGAGAAATAAAATCGAATAATTATTTTTTATCATGAATTTGAAAAAATGCGCCTCAAAAAATATATGAATGAGCATCATTATTTAAAAATAAGTAGGTGGAAAGCTGGTGTGTCAAACAGAATCTATTTGAAATTAATTCTTTAAGTTTCTATAATTGATTTGCCTTATAGATGGTTAGTTTGGTTTGTTGTAGGATTTTTGATATTTATTCATTCAAAATTACACTCGTTAAAATATTAATGAACTTATTAAGGCTTTTTAGGCTGTACCCGTATCAAGCCATAATAGTTTACAAGAAAAAAAAAATAGTAAAATTAATTAAATTAAATTATAATGTTATGTGAAGCAATAGAATATCAATCCAGAAAAGCAAAGTATAAATAACAAAATTCCAAAGAAGACAATGGAAATACAATATTCAGATATAAATATTAAAATACAAATTATAGAAATCATACAAATTGAAATTAATATGTAATCACTCAAACAAAATAATAGTATCATTGAAATCAATAGAAAAAATATATAAAAACATGATTGAAATGATAATTGAGATATGATTTCTAGAAACTCACTCTATTCTGTAGTAAAAAATGAGAGCAATAAATAATAAGCCAAATAATATACTAAATTAAATAATACAAAAATACATAGTGAAAAAACATAAATATGTGAACAGAATAACGATATTACGTCACCATAGACTAACGGATAGTCGCATTTTTACCATATCGATAATTATAGGACCGGCAATCGATGCGAGCTACTTTCTGTCTCGAAAAAATATATTATTTCATCGGAAATGCTATTATTGCTAAACGACAAAACTAATTATTTACGTTACTAATTTCTGCCGCGGGTAAAAGCTAGTAATTAAATAAAATGAAAAATATACATTAGTACCAGCGTGAATAAAAATTATGAATTACGTATTTTATTTTCGAAACGAATCGATTATTTTTTCCGATGTATTTAACATGTTCCTTCTTTTATTTTTACAAATAATTTAACCGTGAAATATAATTATAAATGAGCATTGGATAGATTAATCGTGTTTCACATTACCCATTCTTCGGAGTCATCACAAAGGCGTTAATAAATCTTTTTTCAAAGGACCGTGTCCTCCCAACTCCCTAGTCATTAATCTGGGATTATTCTTATTTCTTATTAGGGATTTAGTTCCACGATTACACGGTGTTACTATTATTAAATGATTATGGGACATTGTCATAATAACAGATTAGTCTATTCACTATTCACCGTGTGAGAAAAATGTTTTATATGAACAGATTAACGGATTTGTTTTGAGTTTATATATTTATTACAATCATACTTCATTATGAATTCTAATTATCAAATGTCAGAATTGCCAATTTTTTTTTTAATTTACAAGTTGAATGTAAGTATAGAAAATACACACAAGGGTAATATTTGCCTATAAATAAAATAAAAAAATAAAAATGCATTATCTTTTTTTTTGTATTATTACTGCGTTAATTTAAAATTTCATTTATCCATTCATTTACTTAGAATAATTGATAAGTAATGTATAATATTAAGCTTAAATTTATTTTTATTACGTCACGTTTTACTTTTTATTTGCATCACAGCATGCTTTTTAAAATATTACATCCGTTTTTTTACACAACACTGTTAGTTAGTAGATACTTTATGTTGTTTTTTATAATGGCTTGCTGATATGTTTATAGGAACGTTTGTTTTATTTGTAAATGCCCCTTGGGCGTAAAATATATAAATAGAATAAATAAACAACTACGTAATAGTACACTTGTTATAGTTTATGCTTTTTGTATCCCTATTCAATGGTCTATTATTTTTTTCAATTTGAGAAATACGTTAAAAATATGTTCAATATTTGGCGCGAATTTTTAAGAATCTAATAATATAACTATCAATGTACAAAAAAACATGTCAATAAAAATTTCCAGGTTCGAAAACGAGTATTTATGTAGATACAAAATGCCTTGAAGTTAGCGTCACGTCACTTTGACGTCACGCGTCATGCCCGCCGAGTGCGCTTCTAACAAATATTGCGTACATATATTGCGCGGTAACGTATATGTGCTGCAAATGGTCTTGTTTTCAGGTAATTCAAAATATGCGTATTTTAAACCACTTTGGAAAAAATATCTGACGTCGACGTCGTACAGAAAAAATAATAGTACTGTTACCATCACAATTGTGTGCTGATTTAAAAATTATTTTTTTAAAAAACCGTTACACGATCCTATTTGTGTGGAAAATTTCGAATAAGATTTGTTTATTTTGAAATTAGTCCGTCAACAAATTACATATTTTAAACACTAGTGATTTTCTCGACAGAAAAATCTAGGACCTATTTTTTGAGAGCTTAATTTTTTTATCAAACTTTTAAGTATATCAAAATGTTTGTAGGTAGGCTGAATTTTACTACCTCGGGAGTTATTAAGATCTAAATTCATTACAGCAGAGGGAAATTGAAATAGAATGATGAAAATTATCGCCAAATACGAACTACTCCGTAGTCTCAAATATCAAATTAGACCATAGTTAAGGGACGCAACGTTGAAACGAGCTTAGACAACACAAGTCTAAATTTCTGTCTTAAGAGAAAACGCGGCCTTTCTTATCTTCAGACAAACGTAGTCTCGTATTTTCACTATAGATTATTGTAATATAGCAATGGCTACGCACTACACATTAAAAAGATATTTACAATCGGGGTGTCTCTATTGTAAAAAATCTTATAGGACCTATGACCATGCAACCCAAAAAAGCACCCAGTTTTATCCGTCGTCTTCAGACGTACGGTAAATACTATATAATAATACTATATAATATTAAAAATAACTTAGGGAAACGGAAAAAGTGCTGACGAAATTTCATTCTAATCTTCTTTTTTGTGCCGTATCAGGTCCCCCTGACGTTGGCGATCACTCTAGAGTACGCATCTCAGTCCAGCGCCAACTGGAACTCCTGTCCAGTCACGGATGTTTCTCGGCCAAGACATCTGTCACCTTCCAATTCCACGCTTTTCCTCGATCTTTCTTTAGTTGTAGAAGCGCAAATTTGCTTCCACGCATGATATGGCCCAGTAATGCGAGTTTTCTCTGTTTTACTGTGGATCGAGGTTTTTTTTTGGCACTGGCTCGTCTTAGCACCTCACGTCGGACACTAAATCTGCCCAAGGGATTCTCAGCGTTCTCCGGTAGAGCTACATTTCATCGGTTTACAGAGTTCACCTTGAGAGTCCATGTTTAAAACCCGTAGAGTAGTACAGACCACACATAGCACTTTACTATCTTCTTAAAAGTTTCAGTTTTGAGGTGGCGAAAACAGGGTAATGAAAACACCCACCTCTTTCCCGAAACTGTTCATAAAGACTCGTGTCTTCCTTCAGTTTCGCATATTCACTATCTATTTTTTTTAAAACTAGGTAAGAATAAATTTAATATTTCTTTACAAGCAAACCACAGAAATGAAAAAACAAAGAATCTTTATGCAGTCTTATCAATTTGTGATCAATCAAATAAATATGGTCAGTACAATCCCTTTTTTCTAATTTCCCAGTATGACAGTGAAGGAATACAGTGTTGGTTCCAAATTGAGACCGCGGCCGCATGCTCCAGATCTCGACTCGAAAAGCAAGATGAATGTAGTAATGCAAACAAATCAAACGACACAAAACCCAAATACATATAAGAAACATTAGAAGAATTTGCCTTATAAAACATGCACTCAAGCAACAGAAAAAAACAATTCGATTCCCAAAGCACATAAGTACATCAAATTATCAAGATACTACTGGAAAAATCCTAACCCAGATCCTAACGTGATCCCATCAAACTAAGGTGAAATAACCTCTCATCACGACACTGATCCCTCGCAAAAACCCTAATTGTCCTAATACCAACAGTAGAAACAATCCTGTGCAAAGACCCTAATCGTCCTAACAACCTCTCAGACCCTAGAGCAGACAAAACGGGTCCTAGAGCATGGTCAGTGCGCGGTTTTCTCGAGTAGTCTACTATTTAGATTTGTAATTTACCACTTCCCTTCTATGGGCCGAGAACAATACAGACCAAAATTAGTCCGTCGCGTCATGCAGTTGCCTTTTTTGCACTGCATCGGGGAAGCATCGGCAAGAGAGTGACAGAAAGACAACTTTCATATACGTATTCGTAAAACTTCTCTCATACCGCATATCCTCTTGAATTCATCTGAAAATTGGAAATCGTCATCCAGCTGGACATGGCGCACCTCAAAATAATCGAACATTATTTTTCACCCAGAATAAAATTTAACAAGTTATGTCATCGTTTCGTGTTACGAAACTGGGTTCTGTAATTAGATTTTCTTCGTCGAATGACGCAAAATGTCAATATTGAAACCAATTAGGAGCCAGCCCATATAGCGACTGGCAAAATTGTCTTTTCTGATTGATGATTCACAAATAAATTATATATTGCGGCATGAAATGTGATGAACACAATATCGATCCAATTAAATTCTATTTACAGACTCGATACTCAATCTTCTTTATTGAAAATTTATTTCGAAAGCGCGAATGTTTGTTTAATTAACTAATGCAATATAAATTTTAATTTCAAATTTTGTAAACATTCACTGTGTTGGGAACATCTTTTGGTTAAAATTTTTATTTTTTTTTAGACGAATTGCATAATATGCGTTGTGAAAATAAAATTACAAAAAATAAACCTTTACTAAATTGTTTATTGTTATCTAAAGTTTGACCCGATATAGTAAAAAAAATGCAAACCCAAATAATAATTACATGAATAGTAATAAAAACCAATGTTGGCATTATAATTAAACTGGTCAATATTTCTTAGGATTAAGTTATCTCTTCAGTTTAAATGCATTTTTTAAGTACCCATTTTTAATTCTTATTTACGAAATAAAGCTTTTTTTTGGTCAGAAATAAAGTTTTTTTTTATTTTACAAAGTTTCATGGCACAATTGAAGACATGCGTGAATTAAGGCGTTATGTGGCAAAAACGAAAAGGAGAGGTATCGGGGGTTAAAGTTTAGAAACTCAATACAATTATTGATAAATTAACACCTTCATTCGCTTTTGAAATCGGTTTTCGGCTATTTATTTATGGTGTCGGTGGCCATATATGAATCTGTACACAATTTTTTTATTTAATTTATTTATTTAAAAAGTACTTTTTTGAAAATTTGTTACATAACGCCTTCATCCACTCATGTCTTCAATTGATTCATAGAATGGGATGGAACAATATGCAAATTAACTTAAATTGGTTCATTTTGCTGCATATTTAGACTTATGCTACGCATTGCAATAGTTGGATAGCATAAATGAGCTTCATTTTCATTGGTATCGCTTCTCCATAATCCCAACATCCTGAAGAAGTGTTCACGTGCGGAGCTCATAACTTGTCCTTTATGTTTATTTATTAGAATAAGCGCTCAATGGACATTTTTAAGGATATATATATATACGGAGAAAATTATAAAAGAAAGTAGAAAGATACAATGGTATTTAGTAGACTATCATTATTGTTCTTTGAGTGACTCAAATTCGAGTCTAGACACTGTGTCAACACTGGTGTTGCCATAAAAATCATCGGAATAGATGTTGGTTCCCGAAAAAAAAGTTACACGCGTTTTTGCTAAAATTGATTATCAACCTTACGTACTAGAAAAAACTATTTGACGATTTTGAAATCAGTGTAAAACTTTATATGGCAATAGGGAAATATCGCATACTACGAATACCGATAAAAATATATTAAATAAATTGAGAATAACTAATTGTGTTTTCAAAATCAATATGGATATTGTGGAAATATGTTTTCATTAATAAATGTAAGAAAGAAATTTAATAAAAATATGTTACTAGAAAAATGCGACGTATTTGGCCTTGGTTGTTGTGACGTCAAGATTCGTGATATTGTTCTACACAAATTTCGATGGCCAAGAACAAATAAACATGAATCGTGACGTAATAGGGGCATGGCCAATAGAATCACAGTTTTTGCGGGAATTCAAAATTACATATTTTAAAGTATTTTTTATGCTCATAATAATTAGCAAAAAAATTTTTTTTTACTGGCCAGTATTTTATAGACCTTTATTACTTTAAAAATGTAAATGAAAAAAAAGTGATACTTTCCTATTAGCTGTTTTCGTCAAAGGGATAAACATTGCGTTGACCGGTCTTATTTGTCAAATATATTAAATTTGATTAAATTAAGGGACAGGAGAACTATTAATGATTTATTAGTTCTATTTAAAATCGTTAATTCAGTATTGGACAGCCCTGAAATTTTGGCCCTCATTGGTTTTAAAGTACCAGTTAGAGTGACTAGGCTAGTTCAACTTTATCACTGCAACAATCATATCTCAATATATTCTAGCAATTCAGTACTGAATCGTCTACATGCGCTGGGTAATAAACATTCGGATATAGGTGACATATTTTTATTGAAATTTCCAGCTTATAAACAATTACTTGTAAAACATTTTAGTGCGGAATCAATATTTTAATTATGTTCTTTCTAAGTAAGCATTGAAAAGGTTGTTACTGTATATACTCCACTGTAAATACTTATGTAATGTAAAAGGTACTCGTACCGTTAATTCTTGAAAAAAATTTTTTTTTTTTAAATCAACCACATCCTTTGCACTATCATTAATTTCCCAGAATATTTATTGATGTTCTTTAATTACATTAATTCGCGTTAATTAATCAGGGTCATATAATGAAAACAGCCAATGATAATAATATCCTGATCCGTATAATGTGGCTCACTGAACCTGCAATAAACGAAATAAAAAATAATTAACCAATTATCTCAATTTCAAAAATTACAAATATTATGATTTGAATATATTTTATCATTCAATTATTTATTACCACAGAAAAAAGCTAACTAAATTATAAATAGTAAAAACCTGGTTAAGATTGAAACGCTTCTTGTTAAATATATTTCTCGGTACTGGTTTTTTTAATATAAGTTAAGAGATTTCTTAAATAAATTAAGATTCTTTGCTATGATTCTTTTAGAATTTTTCTTTACACCTGATGGTTGCATTTCTTCGTAATCTTATTTGCCAAATCGCCTTGCACAAGCCTAAAATCCGTTTTTCAACCTTTTTTTTTATTTTTACTCCCGTGATATAATTATTGGAATATTATTGATATTATTGGCCAGAACTACCATACTAAAATTTCATCAGAAATACTATTTAAAATCAGTTTCTTTAGTAGGTACCTAATTTTTTAAAAGGACCGATGCTATTAATATCGTAAATTTATTAAGAAATTCACAATGCTAATGATGATTTTGCTGTCACTAATACTTTGTGACTTTGTACACAAGATGGCCGATGATTATTTTGACACGGCAGCCGGAAGGCAGACAAAGGAGGACATGAAAGGAAATATACCGCTCGTGCTAGTAAAGTAGGGGCAAGCGAGGCCAATTGTTCCACCGGGCAATTTGTATCCCGTTTTATCGACGTTCCATTTTATACTTTATTGCCTTGTATCCAGTAAAGAGTAACTTTGTATTGAGTATAAACATTTATATCAAACCGGTACTTTGAATTTTGTGCAATAAACATTTATATTTGAGTCGGATTGTAGTTCCGTTGTAATGTCGCGAACTCCAAGTTGGAGGTCCAAGGTTTACTCTTCGCTTAGCCACTATTTCCATTTGACAACATTATTTAACTTTTTGATAATAGACCTAACAATTCATTTTTAGCTAACCCAAAGGTATTCCTGTATTCCTGGACAGCAAAATTTTAACGGTAACTTTCAAAGTCAAGTATCTAAAGCACATACTGACTGACGATTGTAAAGATGATCAGGATATGGAGAGACAAAGAAGAGCCATCAATGTCAGGGCCTCTATGCTAGCAAGACGCTTCTTTCATTGCAGTAACGAAGTGAGGAATATTTTATTTACATCTTATTTGAAGTTCATATACACGGCGGAACTATGGAACGATTATATGCAAGCAGCATGTAATAAGTTAAGAGTCACATACAATAACGCATACAGGCAATTATTTGGACTGCCTAGGTACTGCAGTGCCTTCAAAAATTTTACAGCTGAACGGGAAGCAAAAAGCCTAGAGCTTATGGGAATGCTTGAAAAGCTCCAACAACGCGCTTCTCTAAGCCACTGCAGGGTGGATCCATACACTCCTGTTCGAGCGATGGCGGGATATGCTGAAACTACCATAAGTGCTTCAAATATAAAATTTATTAAATAATTTTGTTTTATATGATAGAATTCACTCTGCACTATGTATCCATTTTACTGTAATAAAAAATAAAAATAAATTTGCAAATTAGGTTTATGCTATCTGAAAAAAAATCCTTAGAAATCCAATATATGAACAAATGTAAACACGGTGCGTTAGTTTTCATGGTCACTGTTATCAATATGTATATTTTTTGGGTGATTCTTTATAAGTTGGATTCGTTCTGACGTACTGATGTTTCGACTACTATTGCAGGAGCTATCTTCAGGGTAAACTCTGAGATTTGTAAAAAAAAAGTTTTTATTTACTAGTAATTTGTACTGTGTCGTAGTCGGTAGTTGGCACATTCCATGTTATTTTTGTAGTGTTTAGTGCCGAGAACCATGATGGGTGGAATTTCAGCCCGTCGTCTTTGTTTGTGTGATTTGGATGTTTGTGTATTTCAATTGCCCTTTTTATTATTAGTTCGAAAGCGAAAAGATGTCTTGTGTCTATAAAGTGTTCCAGTATGGTAAATTTTTCAAGGTGGCCAGGTTTACAAGCTCTTTTTATGTTCATCAATTATTTTCTTTTCTGTGGGCCATATTTGTCCAATGTATACTTTATTATATCCTTGGCAGCTCACTTTAAAACTTTAACTTACACGGTATTACTAAAAAACCATACATAATTAAACACTCAAAAAAAAATTATATTATATTTATAATAGCCAATTGACAAAAACGAGTAATTACATAGTGTAAAATAAAATAAAAATGTTATCTTTGTTATAAATATATGTACGAGTACATCTGTTCAAAGGTATATTTTAAATTGATCGGCTTCGTAGTGTAGTATTCACCGCATTTGCTTACCATGCAAGAGGTCTTGGGTTCAATTTCCGACATGGTTGACATGAAATATTTATTTGATTTTTTTTTCCACTAGAATATTTCACAGTCCCTAGACTGGTTCCTAAAGCGTAAGACTGGTCAACATACCTTCATGCAACAAACAAATATATAGATACACTGAGATTGGTGTATCGATGCAGTGCCCTATGATGATGATGATCTTTTGAATTAATTCGAGCGACCGTTTTTAAATTGAATACCTACATGTGTTGCGTTTTACACCAATCAACTTGTTATGTGTTTTTTGGTATATTCCTCACATCACTCTAAAGCTTTCGTTATACTGATCAGAAATTCTAATTCTAAATTCTTTTAAAAAATATGAACAACAGATTACAAGTTGATTAAATCTATACGGACTTTAGTAAAGCCTTCGATAAAGTTGATCATAAAACTTGACTACTAAAAAGGAAACTAATTGGCATCAGTGGTGATTTATATCGATAGATGTGTTCTTACATTGATTACAGATCACTAGCCGTAGTAATTGCGGGATACAAATCCAACTGCTTTTCTGTTACATCTGGCGTACCACAAGTTTTAGGACCCCTACTATTTAATATATTTATTAACGACATTCAGCAATGCTTTCATCATGCCAAATCTGTACTCTTTGCTGATGATAGTAAAATATTTATGAAAATAAATTCAATCGTGCACTGCAATCTCGTACCATCTGATTTGAACCGCATCTCAGATTATTGCCGCATCAACCATCTTACCCTTAACATTAATAAATGCACTTATATATCCTTCCCGCGTAAACATAATCCTTTAAAATTTCAGTATACTCTAATGAATGAAATAGTTCCAAGGAAGAACGTTATCAGAGACTTGGGAATAGTTTTGGATTTTAAACTTGTGTTCGATATTCAGATTAATGGAATTATTAATAAAGCATATAAAATGCTAGGTTTTTTAATGCGAGTGTCTAACGACTTCAAAAACATTAAAACTTTTACATTGCTATATAACACATACGTGAGAAGTCAGTTAGAATATGCTTCAATTATATGGAATCCCTAATATAAAATAAATAAACAACCTAGAAAGGACACAGAAGAAATTTATTAATTTAATAAAATATCAATTTCATTGTACACCAAATTCAATTCAAACTCTGGAGTATAGAAGAGTGATTGCAGATCAATTATTCCTGTTTCAACTAGTAAACATCGTTGTAGACTACGCTTTACTCACAAGTTCTTTAAAATATCTTGTACCCAACAGAACAAGACTCTATACTACATTTAATTAGCCAGTACCTAGGACTAACTCAAAGAAAAACGACTTTCTTTAGAGCATGTCATTATTATAGTACTGTTTACTCCGGTCACGCAGACATTTTTCATCTCTTCAATATGAAATATAGAAGATTCCCTATAGACTGTACGCCTGTTTAGTTATACGATGTCAGTAATTATGTATGTATGTTCATTATTATATTTTGTATCTTTTACAAATATAACTGTTTTCTTTTCGTATTCTTTAAATTCAAATATATTTTATTTCTATTTACTTTATTTTTATTACTGTAGATATATATCTATATGTATTTTTATTTTATTTGCAATTTCTAAGCGCCTAACATTTCTCGATTTTTAAACTGCTTTTATTTTGATGCCTATAGTGTACTTAATTTTCGTTTTAAAAAACGGTTGTTTCTCTTAATAAATCTGATCAGATTTTGGGACTTAAATGAATATACTGTGTCGTGTGATACACGAAATATTTGAATTTTGTAAATGAATGTAAAATTTCAGAACAAGTTGGTATCAACTTTGATTCGTTTTTTATTTGGGCGCATGCAATATACATGTCCGAATGAGGGAAAGGGGCCACCATGACACTTTTTCTCATAGATAACAGATTATTTTAAGATTCTGTACAATTCGTACTCATTTTATTCGTTTCTGAATCAAATCTGCGCACAGATTGCTCAATATTGAGTGCTATGTGCCGTGTGCATAACGCTAAATAATATTATCAGCGATCTTGAGAGGATATGCGATGCCAGACTATGTTGATTAATAGGTATTTGAAAAATGATTTTTTCTCACTATCTCGCAAACGCCTTCCCAATACTTTGCGAAAAAGACAACGTCACGTTGGACTAATTTTGCCTAATTAAAATCGACGAAATTGACGTTGTCCGGTTTTCGCACCCCAAAAATAACCGATTTGGTTTTTTTATTTTTAAAGAAAGAGTTTTGAAATAAAATGTGCCAGTACCTTTTGCATATCTTAAGTTATTAATCGTATTTGTTTACCATAAGTCCGAAGACGGCAGATAAAACTTGGCGCATTTTTGAGTTTCTAAATGGTCCTAGTTCCCATCAGAAACATTTGTCAAAAAAGCAAAATAATAGAGACACGGCAACGGTAAATATCTATAGTTTGTAAAAAAAAAACATTGCACCAGTACCATAATCCAGGGAGATAATTCGAGAATACGTTTTTATAAAGAAAATTGAGACCATGTTTCTTCTTTAGAAGACTTTTCACGAACATGATTGTAAATTATCCTTTATCATTATCATCGAAAAATACTATGTCAAGGGGCACAGAGCACGTCAGTGCGTGTAATTTATGGGATTTTACTAGACTAAGACTGCACTTATTTATCAAGAGAATGATTTCAATGCAAACTACATCATATTTATGTCTTTTTAGTTTTGGTGCGGGTGGTTATTTTATATTCTGGGTTATAACTCGGAGAAAATTTTTCAATCTGGC
Source organism: Micrasema longulum (assembly GCF_059751315.1). Classification (NCBI taxonomy): domain Eukaryota; kingdom Metazoa; phylum Arthropoda; class Insecta; order Trichoptera; family Brachycentridae; genus Micrasema; species Micrasema longulum. Next base: position 73,265 of record NW_028277928.1, read on the forward strand.
CCAGCAAACTTCTCCACGCCTCTCTATCTCCAGCAAGGTGCGCCGCGTCCGCAAAACTAGATTTGGCAGCCTATTCAACCCGATTGGTCTATCCCATAGGGAATCTAACCTTCGGTCTTCTTTCAAGCACGCTGCCCAACATAACAGTTCTGACCGTGCAATACAGAACAAAATCAAAATTAACTTCATTTAGATACATTGTCCAGAATTCAAATCAATTTGTTGTTAGATTTTCTGATCTATGTTTGTAATATGGCCATAACATTCACCAACTTCACACAAGAGGAAAAAAGTCCAGCTGTCTTTCTTTTATTAGGACGAATAATTTCTACTGCATGAACAAACATATTACGTCTGTGTATATATTTGAAAGCATTAACTTCAAAGTAACCTAAGTTTGTTTACTCGTGACTTAAACAGTTTAAGTGTGCTTTTTACAAAGATACAAATGTAAACACGTAAAAAATATTCCTAGATTTCCATAGACGCTATGTTGGGTTACTGTTGGTTTTTTCACACTGTTGACACAATACATTCAAGATTTATAATGGTGTGTTAGTATATCGAATCAAATGAATGTATGTAGAAACATAATATACTCTTTAGTACCGTTTCCTGATAAGAAAATCTACCACTTTTATTATTTAGTTCAATTCCGCTTCGGTGCGTTGGCTTATTTTTATGTAAACCAGCTGTTCTCATTAAAACAAATAATAAAGGTAAAGCTACTTTATTACATATATAGGAACCTTAAGATTTTATTTTACTATATCATTTACTTATAATATAAACATATACATGTTTTTTTATTACGGGACTTGCTAAGCCAATTCATTTATTTAACAAATTGTAGTCTGCATTAATTTACATGGCTTGTCGGTGAATATCCTTTACATTAAAACATATGATTGCTCTATTTTTATAATAATCTTATCTTTTTTAAATAAGAATATTCACGGTTATTATAATGAGTAAAATTAGAGCATTTAACTGTACGGTAATTTTTTTTGAAATTTTATGAAAAATTTAACTACTCTGAAATATCACAGATTCACGCTAACGATAACCTTGGACTAATAAGTCACTTCCGCTATAAAGCCGCCCATGGGGATAAAAATCATTCCAGTATTCTAGGATTATCAATCACGAAGTTAGCTATAGCTATAGGTTCTCAGGTTGAGAATCGCAAGCGCAGCGACGAAACCGTCTGTTTATTTTGTTTACTTGTTAAAGTCTTTTTTTAAACTTTTTACTTAATTATTTATTGGTTTATATCACATATTTTATAATTTTGTATCTCCATTTTCTGTTACCTTGCTTTTTTATATTGCCTTACACTTGTTTTTATTTGCTATTATGCTCGATTAGCCTTATTCGCATTAAGTCTTGGCAGACACGCATTTTATATTTTTTTTATTTCTTCTTTTTTCGTGATAATATGCTTGCTTGATTATTTAGTTCACTTACATTTTTCATTCTTGCTTATCTTAACACTTTATGAATTCATTTAATTATTTTATTTCTTTGAATTTTTTTTAGATACCTACTTTCTGTTTTTGTGTTTACATTAATTCTTTTTAGTTAACTTAGCTTTTTTATTGTATCTTTTAATTAATTTAATTTCACTTTTTTTGTGCATTTACGTAGGTATTCGATTTATTTGTGTTCAATTTTTAAGTACATTAGCATGTATTTTTTTTTATAAATGCCCCTTGAGACTTATTAATTATTATAACCAATTGATTTTAACGTGTGTTGTTATAGATATTTGGTTTTCGGGTAGCCATTATTTACAAATTTAGTGTGTTTTGACAGCTTGACAGCTAGAAGATTCTACGTTTAAATGGCAGCACAACTCACAAACGACAACTCGTGGCGACAACTCATGACGACAACTTGTGATGACAATTCGCGACGACAGACGTCACGGGCGGAGTCATTAAAACAACTTTAAAAATCATATCGACGATAATACGGCACATAAAAATGTATTTATTTTTAATTTTGGCTTAGTTTGACAGTCCATTGGTGAAAATTACATTGGCGAAACAATCATTTATACAAAGAGGGCCCATATGCATGTCGGTAAAAATTTATAATAGGCTTACCAAAAAAAGAAGGAAATAAATTGTATCAACAAATTTTCAGGAGTGTTAAAAGTATTTCTAATAAATAAATGTTTCTATACTATAAATGAATATTTGAAAAATGCAACTGAATAAATAAAAATACATAAATTTAATTATTGTAATTAATAGACACCATAATCCTTTATAATCTTTTAACGGTTTGTGTTTTTCTAACTATTTTATTTATTTTTTTATTAATTAATTTATTTTATTTAAATTTATTTCAGCAGAGAGAAAAAACATTATTGAGAAGAGAATATGGACGTCTAAGCATTTACAGGGGTTATGACCTGTCATTAGCTGGTTTAAGTGGCCAGGCCATATTCCGCACGTCCATATTACCTTCTCAATAATGTTTTCCCCCTCTGTTAAAATAAATTTTAATATGGATAACTCCCTAAGGAGGAAATCCAGCCAGTCTGCAAGCATTTGGACATTCTCAAACATTGTTGAATTTATTTTATTTTTATACATGTTTTTATTATCTTTTAGAGTTATTTTTTATTGTTATTGTATTTTATATTTCTTTTTGGTCTACTTTTGTTTTATTTTGTATTTATCATATTGTATATTATGGTAACTAAAGATTTAATGTTAAAAAATATTTTAAAAACACTGAACTTTCTTATTTCTTGTTGCTATTCTACAGAATATCTCAAAATCAATCACCTTACTAAATGTATGTATCTCGTTTATTTAGAAGTGTAATGTAGTTCAATTGAATACCTAGACCACCGTTTAAAGATAGCAAAAACATAACACCCTTGTTTATATTTCTCGATTCACACAATATTCCACCTACGCTCACGGTTCACTTCACAATCAAAGTTCTGCCCTCCTGTCTTGCACACGATTTCCACTCACACGTTACAAAACTCCATGGCCTATAGCACTCTCTCTGTACATCGTCGGTCACGACAAACTTCACTCAATCTTCCTAGCATCTTATCTAGACCGATTACTTTGTCTGCCCCATCTTTATATACCTAGCTATATCATACTTGCATTATACCGGGGGTCTGAGGCTCCCGTTGGCCCCTCTGCACAGTCTAATGCATTATTATGAAATACATTTCAGACTACGGATCTTGCCATTTCGTAAGCGAAGATCTCAAATGCAGTTGTAAAATGATTGACATTACAAAAGATGAACAGAATACTGGATTCCTTAAACTCTTTTATATCGAGACTGCTTGATCGGATATCACGATATTTTTAATCACCTGTTTCTGATGCAAATCTGTTCTTTCGTATAGGTTAAAGACCTAACGGAAATCTATTTTTATTCCCGTGGACAAAATAATAAAATAAGTCTGATGTTTCATTCGTTTTTTATGTGCTAGATTGCGCGGTAGAATATTGGCAGCGTTTCTTCTTGGAACTGATTGACTGATAATTTAACTGTTAGCCGAATTTATATTTTAATCCCTTTCAGTAACAACACAATAAAGATCTGTATCTTCGAAATTAAATAATTCTAGCCGTCATCGCCTTCCATTCGAAAGAGGATGTAATAATACTTCTTATTCTCCATAGAGAGGGTTAAATGTTACTCTAGTTGACGAGCGAGTGATTGCATAATCGTATCCTTCGATCTTCATGCTAATTTGTCGATTGATAAACGTACATTTCCGTAAGGTTTATTTCTTTTTGACCAGCTTTGTGTGTGGCTGCATTCAATTTTAATACTCCGTCTCTACTGACATCAAGCTGCTTGCGTCTGTTACATAAATATTAATACAGAAGTGGTTATCTCCGCAGGTGCACTGCGAAAGCCCTAATGCCAATCTTTAATGTGTTTACAGCCTGCCTCTAAAATTCTTCATTTTCTTTGTTGTGAGTCTGCGTTCGATTCAAAGCATTCATTTTTAGATGCCAAGATAACAATAATCTCGTTTGCAGTTATTTATAAAATGAAAGGCGAACGGGACTCAAATGCGTGGGTTTACTTTTAATACGCAATCGTTTGCGTTGGAGTTCAAGGACTTAAATTAGTTCCATACTAATTTGTTGTATTTATCCACCTCCAAAAATGTTTTAAAAAACTAACTTCTTTCAAAAATCGCATCAATGAACACGTTCTTCAACTGTAAAGTATATATATTTATTATTGGCGGTCAAAACCAGTATCGGCTTTGTCAGCATTTGCACATACCTAGTTAAAACAATATTTATGTGTATATTTCTAAACATTTTAGCGGTGTTTTTGAAGTCCAACCGCACAATTCATATCTAGATATAATAGTTACAAAATTTTGTAAGCTTGTAAATATGTGTCATCAGTCATCACCCACATACAATAATATTAATTGCTTACCATTCATATTATTGAACGAGCGCTGTACTGTTTTAGAGTAAAATATGTGTAGCCTCGTTTTTTACACCGAAAACTTGACGTTTCAGTATTTAGATTACTTTACGAGACAGGAAATAGGTGATCGGCTTTTTAAAGAGGATTCAGTCAAGTCTGTGTCCATTCTTGCATGTCTGCGAGGGCACAGACCTTCGATAACTCTTTGTGTAATCGTTCATCGCATAATGATTCCAGTTTTTGCTTCAAGAAATCGAAAGCCTACTGACTCATGTCCTGTTATAACTCTAAAAGTGGCATATAAATTTATTACAAGATTCAATTATTAAATTAGAGCAAAATCCAATCAATTATAAATTTGATATGCATTCTGTGATCGTATTTAATTTCTTTCGTAAAACTCGAGGTCTTCTTTTTTGTTACGGCAATTTTGTGCTCAATACAAAGAATGTATCACCTTGAACTAGTAACAATTCTTTGTTAAGATAACTTAAATATTTCTTCTTAATCGAATTTCACAGTTTCATCCATTAAAAAACAAGGATTAATCTAACGTATTTTTAGTTTCTAATTGCGTAATTCTTTTATTTAATTAATAACGGGATCTTGTCCGTAGGATATGGTCTTGAGAGCCTCTCAGTCGTTTGATTGAGTAAGATTTAGCTTTAGCTTGTTTGGTTTATTATAGTCTCTACTGGAGGACGTTCATTCAGCCGTAGTATATTTGATGATGGATTTGTTTATATATAAAGTGCCATTACGAAATAGGCCATGAGCCAATAAGCAACAAACAGCCCATGCACCTTCGAACAACGGGACAACACAGCGCAACTCCTGGATTTTCACTGTGGATAGTTGTTCATGCGACAAATTACTTTGAATATGTTTTGAAAGCTCTTTAAAACATTGATTTGATGAAATTAACCAATCAAGTTTCGAAAAATTCTTGACCACACACCTAACTTTTCAAATGAGTGGGGTAATCTTTAAATCGATGTATTTTAATTCTGCATATTATTGCACTTTAAATATATAATCTAGAATACCCAAAGAACTTTTAGCAATAATATTTTTCTTCAAATGTGTTCATTTAACATGTTTGGTTAAGCATTATAAAATTACCTACCGCATCGACGTTACGTGAGTTTATAATTTATGAGCGGCTGTAAAAATATATTTTTACTTTTCGTCAAACCACAACAAAGCTTTTCTTTATTTCCTCTTATGTAATACGTAAACCAATCATTTTTACTGTACATTTAGGTAAATTTAGACAGTATTTATCGACATATCATAAACATACTGTACAGTTTAAAAAAAATCTCAACTTTATAATAATTCGAGATTTTTTCTCCAAGATCAATGGACGTAAATCAGTTAGGGCAGCTCTCAGTTGTGAATTCCATAATGTTGTATTATTATTGTTACGAAAAATTCCCGAAGCAAGAACAAGGGTTCTAGGTTGGTACTTCGTACTCTCCCTAGACATCTAAAAATGTATTGAACAGCCATGGATGTACTCGTATATTAATTAGTTGTAAAACATTTTAAATGTCATTGCCATTTATCATTTCCATAACCGCACTCGGTGGTGCATAGGGTATCTCGGTCATTTGTCATTGTCACGTGTAAGTCATGTGATCAGTCTTACACTTCAATTACCAGTCGAGGGTCAATGAAATATTGGCGTATGGCGTCTACCTTTTAATAAATATTTCACCATTCATTGTTCTCTGCCTAGTTGGTAATTATTGTAAAACATTCAAGTAAAAGTTTTTTTTAATTTTTTTTTTATTTAGACGCCCTGAACGCCTTTTGTTTTAAATACATACATAAATTTAAAGACAGACATCTATTTTACACAAAATTAGCAAGAAATAATACTGGTTTTAAAAAATATGAAGTAATAAAATACTTACGTATTAGTATTAAATATAAGGGTATACTATACATATATTGCAGTGGAGAGAACAGAAGTTCATTTTTAAATATAAAGAAAGACATGTATTTTTCACAAAAGTAGCAAAAATAAAAATGAATTAAGAAGAGTAAGATTTTATTTTATTTAAAATCATTTTTACATATTATTTTTAAAAATATGTGTTTACATAATAATACGTACCTACATCTATTGCAGTGGAGAGAACAGAAGTGCATTTTTTCGTATAAATTATATTAAGAAAATCTTAAAATTATAAGAAGTTAGAAAAATAATAATTTAGAATACAGATATAAGTCAATAAATAGTAAACGCCTCCGGCGTCCTCCGTAGTGTAGTGGTCAAGACGCTTGATTCGCGAACGGAAGGTTCCGGGTTCGATTCCCGGAGAGAACAAAAAAAATACAATGTGATTTTTCTCAAGCCTGGGTGTTTTGTGAACTAATTCACCACTGTAATTGGGCCTCTTGGCATGTTTGTTGTGGTGCAAAAAAAAACAATTGAAATCAACATACTATTATTTAGGTATTTAAATTTTTGAAGATAGTAAATTGATACACTGCCTTTTAATTTAAAAGTGTTAAAGTGTTATCATTTGCGTATTCATTTGCAAACGCATGAATTCGTGTGTAGTTTGTTGTAGATACATTTACATAGAAGAGTTTATTTAGTCGGGTAGCCCGGAAACATTAAAATATTGAATTTAATATTTTAAATAAAAATAAAAAACGATGATCGAGATACGCTGCATTTGGTGTGTCAATGCAGTGCCCTATTCACAATTATTTATTTATTTAACTTTTTGTACATAATGTTATTTGTACATTGGCGGGCTTATTGCCAAATGGCGATTTCTTCCAACCAACTAATAAAATAATAGTTTTGTTTTTATAATTCAAGTTACCGAACAACATTTTCAAAGAAACTAAAGATTAAAAAGCTAAATATATATATATATACATATTTAAAATATAAATAAACGTATTTGTTTATAAATGACCTTAAATCAAAACTATTACTCAATGGGAAAAATAAAAAAAGAGAAAAGAGGAAAGGAGGAGGGATTAAGGAAGAGAAAGGAGACGTTTTTTTATGTGATATAAACAGAGATAATGTAGTAACATCTTTGATGGTTGATGAGAGATGATTCCACAGTTGAGCCGCATGGACACTTTATGTGTTAGAGAAGAAAGAGGAATTGTGGATGGGTATTAAGAGAGTGCCTTGAGAATTGAAACGAAGAGGTAAACCATGAACTAATAAGCCTTGAAATTTTACACGCGGGTATATAGGAGCGTTAGGATTATGAAGTACATTGAACAGAAGTGAGAGGGAGTGATAGTCTCTCCGCGGTCTAATTTTAAGCCATTTCAATCGCCTACGATAATCAGAAATGTGGTCATATTTCCTAGGATCAAAAATGTACCTTATGCATATATTCTGAAGTCGTTCAAGTTTATCAAGTTGCTCGCAGCTTAAATCAGTCATGGAAACATCAGCGTAATCTAGAATGGGTAGTAGTAATGCTTGTACAAGAGTGCATTTAGTATTGAAGGGTAAGAATTTTTGCAACCTTCTAAGTGAGTGTAGACTGAAATATATTTTGCGGCTTAATTCATTAGTATGAGCTCGCCCGCATAGATATTCATCCATTAGTACTCCTAGATTTTTTACGGATTTCCTGTATTGATAAATATTATTAATTATATATATAAGATAAAATTAAATATCACCTGAAGTAGGCGAATAGATAATAGGAACATTTGTCCCCTAACAAGTTAATTGATTGCAATATTAATATCAGTCCCCTCGGGTGGTAAAGCTAAGCGTTTCTCTAATAGCTCTACCTGAGACGTACCTAATTGAAAATCTGAAATAACCTGTCATATTTGAACCCACAATCCGACTTTATGTGAAGATATTTCACTTTCGCTTTTATCGCATAATAACTTAACGACCATATTTCTGCCCACTGGGTATTATTCGAATTCAGGGTCTTCTTTTGGTACGTTATACAAAAAAAATCGACAATAAATTAGAAATTTAAAAAAATACATAAATAAATGTTTTTTTATTAATTCTTTGTAAAACGCAAGATGTGATAAATGACAAAATCTAATAAGCCCCAAAAAGGCTAGTCGAAAAAACTATGAAATATTTAAGGAGGATTGTTTGATTACAAGTGGTAAGATTTTTATAAAATTTTGATATTTGTAAATGCTATTTAATTTTTTATAAGATTTCCATATTTAAATCGTCTCAAGACATAACTAAGTCTAAATATGATATATTTTATGAAAATAAGTCAATGCTGCCTACCACAGAAACAGGTATTTACTATTGAAGATCAACAATGTCTTATATGTTTGCTTAATTTAAGTTTACTCAATTGTATTAGATACGATTTCACTGTTTTCCAAACAGAACCTTATATTGTATAATAAACGCCGATATTTAGCACTAAACTGAACTGAAGAATTGTGAAAATCAAAAGTTATTAATAAACATTTTTTTTTATTTTTAAACCCATTGATATTATTAACATGTTACAACAAAGATAAATAACTTTTTAGAGCTCGGAATATAGAAGTCTAGGCATCCACAGGCCTTATGACCTGTCATTGGCGGGTTTATGTGGCCACTTTACACACTGTGTAACATTCACCATTCTTCCTATATTTAAACATCTATATTCCTTCAAATCTTCTGTGGACTTTTCTACTGTTCTTTTTAATAATAATAATCTCTTTTATTAATGACAATATAAATTATATTTTATAATTATAATTAATAACAATATGCCAGTACGTGAGTACGTATTTTAAAAATTAGTAATCAATTATAGTATTAATTATTCTACGTTTATTTAGATTTAAACTTTTATACAAACGCGAATTTACTATTTACATATCGGCTCCTTATAACAAGCATTGCCTTTGTCCATATATAAACCGATAGATCCGTTCAAATATTTTGGTATACCACACAACTTCGTCTGCTTGACCTATTCTCGCCATAACATAATACCAAATTATTTTGTAAATTTATGTACATATTTGTTTATATGAAATAAATATATAAATAATAATAATAAATATATTCCGGGTTTCTTCCATAAATATATATTGTCATACATGCACATAGGTTGTATCTGCTGTCTGTTTTGACATGATCCGACTTAAATTTCCGTTTATCTGATCAGAACGCGTCTTTCTTGGTCATCCTCGTTCTACGTTAGTATAATTTCTCGACATATATAATATATATATTTTTACCATTCTTTTGTCATCCATTCGTTTTATATGACCAAACCATCTTACTCCCCCTTTCTAAATCTTATCGATCATATTTACCGTGCTTTACTTTTATTATGTTTAACCATGTCTATTGACAGGCGCCGTGGCGCAGTTGGTAAGACGGCCTACTGTGAAACTGGCGTCGCGGGTTCCCGCCAGTTGCAAGAAAAAAATTCAAGAAGGATTTTTTTCTCAATTGGTCTGGGTGTTGTGGTATATTTTTCACTACCTCCTTCCATATCCCCTCTATCCCACCTGCTGACAAGCCACAAAATAGAGGCTAAGCCGGCTTTACTATGTTCTATTGCTTTATTTACTATACTAAAGCGTTTTATTTATTTAGTTTTTCATTGCTTATTTCTTAGCAGAATTTTCGCAAGCAAAAGAATTCCTTTGCTAATTAGTTACCACAGTCTTTAAGAGATAAATAAAAGCGTTTAAAATTCCGTCGTCATTTTACAATATTTTCATATTTGATTGGCGTGGCAAAATTGGCATAAAAATTTATTCCATTGTATTCAAAATGTATTTACCAGTCCATATACGGCATCAACTCCCACGCTTCGCCTACATGAAACCGAACTGGGTCTCGATTCTCGATACCGATGCTATACTATATAGCATAACATACTACTGGTCTGTTAGGAAGAGCTGGCGCGAACAATACATATGCACATCTCGAACTCAAGGCCCAAAGGTCCGTAGTTCGAATCCCACTCTACTCCAACTTGATTCCAATTTTTTAAATAATGAGTTGTTTACAACTCGTTGAAAATGGCCCTCTAAATGAAATATTTGAGTAAATCATAAGAACGCAAATATTTGTTTTTCTTAAACAAAAAAAAAACATTGCGCTTTTGTAGTATCTGTGAATAAGCGCATGGTATGACACCGCATGACATACGCATAGTGAACATAATTTTGGTCTCTCCCGTGCTCAGACGCGCTTATAAGCGCGACAAAGACAACTATTGATTTGTTTTTTGCTAATGACATAGTAATAAAATATACACAGAATGCTCCTGCGTTCACCTGAATTTCGCTGGGATTCTTTATAATAAAAAATAAAAAATATGTTTTTAATGTACTTTCTCATTTAACCTTATCATGTATAAAAAAATGTTTAAATAACAAATTTATATATATTGTTTTAACGTTTATCTTAATTACTTGAAATATGTGTGTTCTGTGGCGCATTTTTAACGAGCGTAAAATACTGAATTTGGATTTTTTCAAGTCATTTTTTAAAACGTTGCTTTTCACTAACTATAGTCCTTTCAAGAACTAGAGACTTTGAATTCGAATAAACGTATTTTTTTCAATTGTCGATTTGTCTCTGTAATGCGAAATTATGTGGATTGTTTTGAGTATGGGATTTATTATTTATTAATAAGTGTGTATTTCTATATATTCTCCAATTAAACTTGTAGTATGCATTTTAATTAGATGAAAAATGCACTTGTTTAAAAAAAGAATAAATGACATTTTTTCAACTGATTGATTATCTTTTCATGTACACAACCCTTTAATCCAAAAGAGTTTTTTTAAACACAGGACATTTGACTAAAATATAATATTAAGGTTTTTAGAGTTCCTGTAGATTTAAATGCGTTTGTGTGAGTTTTGTAAACGTGCCAGCACTAGATAATCGATCTGTACCTTCATCGATAGCTTATTGAGGAGGTGGGCAGGGGAGGGGGTATCTTTGTGAATGGTCCATTGAAGCGGACGGCTCGTTCCAGACATTGCACAGTTCACATAAAACAGGGTTGTCAAAAAATGTAACATTAAAGAATAGTCTGTTGAATGTACGTGTTTTGATTTGTAAACAATGCTTCGTACAATTTTACAATTGACGTAAGTTTTACAATTTTACAGTTTTACTTCAGTTTACTAAAGTAACTCATTTAAAGCCAAAAATAAGTGTAAATTGAAAATAAACCAATTCAACATCAAGTTGTTTTAATAACAGCAATTGAACTTAGATATGCAGAAAGCAGCCAGCCATAGAAAAGTGAAACTGAGAATATATATCTTTTGTGAAAAGAGTGAATAATCAAATTTCTACAACAGTTGAAACGTTTTTTGACTTTGAAAAATAAAAAACCAATAAACTCATCAGTTTTTTGAATAATACAAACAAGAATCTTATAATGTATTTAACCAATTTTAATGATTTTTAAAGTAGCGTAAGACACTATTTTCAGAATGTTATTATTACAGTTTTTTGTATGAAAGCGGCCTGGCTGTTTTTAGCAGAACATAGAATTGACCTTGCTGCACCCGATAAAACCAAAATCTCATTTTTTCAAAATTGTGGACTGGCTGCTTTTTGCATAACTGCGTTCAATTAATGATAACTTCACACAAATAAGTGGTAGGTATGTTCAATCAAAATGTTCTTTTTTTTAGTTTTGCTAACGCAAGCAATATACTTATTATTAGCTTTACATTTCGTAAATATTATCTATTTATGTAGTATCAGAGGGCGCGCTGAAAATATAACGTTGCATATTTTCTGCAAGCTTATCAAAATTTGCTTTATAATTAATCATATATCTTTATCTACTTTATGTTTAAGGTAATAGATTTATCTGGATTATGTGTAGTCTGCCTAACTAGGTTCAACCTGTTTTAAGGCGGACATTTTTGTGAGAAATAAACAAAAAATATTATCAAATACCCTGCCAAATGGTCATCAAAACGGAAGAAATGTTGTTTTGATTGTATTCATTGTAGAAGTGTAAATTTGCATAAGAAAGTGGATCTAAAAAAAGTTGTCGCAAACATGGTTTTTCTTTCACAAAGCAAATTACATAAATTAATCGCTTCAGACAGACCGGTCGACAGTGATCGACCCTTTGGCCACCCCTGTATAGATTACAGTATTTAAAAGGTTTATTTCACTAACATATTTGTTTAAAATAGAAAAGTAGGTAAAATAAAAATGCATACGTATATTTATAATCTGCCAAGTTATAAACTATACAACATAAACAAATGGCGGAATATACAACATAAACAAATGCAAGGAAAAATTGATCGTTGCTGATCTACAAAAGCTGACCAAGGAACCTTTTTGTAATCTGGTAGCCTTGGTATCTTTATGCTGAAAGATCGAAATCTAGAAGTACATAATATGCACTTCGTTGGATTGTACACAAAAGATTGGAAATATAAAAATACAAATGGAAAAATATAAAAATAAACGAATCTAAACAAGCAATAATGAGATACGAACACAAAATGGTTAGCCATTAGCCATAGATGACCTAATAAATTATTCTGCCTTTAATAAAAACCATTCTTTTACTTTGGTATTGAAAAGCAAAAAAAAGTCAATAGAGCTTATTTCATTGCAATTAAGTTAATGTAGTCCCTGAAAGTGAATATAAAAATTAATAATAGAATTGTTTATTGTATTTGATAGCATTATCTCTGTTGAAAAATGTATAGTAATTGGTATCTATTATTTATTCGATCATAGTATTATATCGGAATTATTTTTTTAGATTACAGCGATTAAAAAATACCAAATTTGATTGCGTTCAATTCTGAAAAATAATGAAATGACCATGTGTTTTATTTACGAAGGTTTTATATTCGAGAGTAAAATTAATGAGGTATTTGTGAGGAAGATGTTTCATTGGAGAATACTTCGCCTCACGCAATCATAATACAAACATACCTGAAAAGGTAATGTCTTAGAATTTTTTTCATCCATTTCCACATCACTCAATGATGATTTGTGATTAGTTACAATTCGTTCCCTAGTTACTTTAACTTATCAAATTTACACCGCATCGTGAAGAAGTGGGTAGAGTAATAATTTGAATTGATGATTTCATTAATTCAATCCAATTATTTCGGAGGCACATTAATTTACATTGTATTTAATTAAGTAACCGGTGGAGTTTCAATCGCCAGTAAATCATTCGAAACGATTTGTTTTTGACATAATACTTTCATTTATTTAAAGTCTTATTATCTCCCTCTTTTTCCATTCTAATAAAAACAATATGACATATTTACACATTCAATCCTTCAACTATTTTTAAATATTTAAATGATCTACACCCATAACAATTCCCAGAGTTAAATACCATCAAACTTTTGGAAACAACTTTAGTGCATAACAATCTGGAGAGTGGTGCGGTGGTGTTGGAGCCTGAAGAAGCCACTTACTCACTGATAAGATAATACAGAAGAAGTTTCTTCGTTACCCGTACACGAGAGAGTAAGGATACTACCCATTGCATTACCTATCATAGTTCCTTTTAGGTATGCTTGGTATCAAAAGTTTGCGGGCCAGAAGGAGCATTGCCTTTCTTATGATCATGATGGCCTTTCAACTTCTGAACGAGTTTAAATTTAGATCTATTTCAACAGAGAGGGAAAACGTTTTTGAGAAGGGAATATGGAAGTCTAGGCATTTATTAAACCAGCCAATGACAGGGCTTATGACCTGTCATTGGCTGGTTTAAGTGGCCACTTTTTTAAAAGGAGGGTTTAAATTTATTTATTCATTCATTTACGGTTCCATGAACCTTTTACATAATTACAATAAAACCAGTGAAAAAAAATACAACAAAAAATAACATAATAATAAAAAAAGAGCAAGGACACCAAGAAAAGTATACAATGGTAAACAGTATTTATATATAAAAAAGAAATATTACATCTGTAACAAATATAAATATTTACCTTTATAAAAGAAAGGTTAATATAAAAAATAGCCGTTTTTAAAAAAGAGGAAGAGAAGAAGAAAAAAAAGAAAGTGCTTTAAATGGAAAGTTAAAAATTTACTTCGTGGCTTATATAAATATCAATATTAAACAATATTTTTTTTTAAATAATTGTACACACAAGACTAAAGAGTCAAAGCAAAAGTGAAGAACTAATCATTATTTGAATTTTAAATTGTTAATTCTTTTTCAAAACACAGGACTTGATCATCAGCGGCGTGCTATAAAATAAATCTAAATCATCACTGTATTTATTTGCAAGTCGCTGCATGCAAATAATAGGTGAATTCAATGAATAGTTAGTACCATGATGATGAATGTAAAACAAAAAATTAAGTCTTGTTGGTCTATGTGGAATACGAAAATTTATTAAAGTTAACAGTTCGGGGCAACCTATTTTATTATTTAATAATTTATAAATAAACAAGAGGTCATTTATTGTCCTCCTGCTTGACAGTAATGGTAAATTTAAAGCAGTCATCAGGGATTTATAATTTATTTCTTACACAGGTAGACCTAATTTAATTTGCATATATCTTAAAAACTTTCTCAGTACTCGTTCAAGATCATTTGAGTTGCAGTAATAAACAGGACTCCAAACTGCAGATGCATACTCTAGCTGTGATCTTACAATAAAATTATAAATATTATACTAACATCAAAATTATATGTACCGAGCAACTATTTAAGAGCTTGGCAACACAGACCATTTGTTATTCTTGAATGCAGGACAAATTGAAAGTAGTTATGCAGAAAGCAGCCTGCCATAAAAAAGTGAAACCGAGATAGTAGCACCTTTGTGAAAGGAGTAAATAATAAAATCTACACAAGGGTTGAAATGTTTTTGACTTTGACCAATGATAAACAATGTATGCATTTGTTTTTTTGTATTACAAACAAGAATCTAATTATGTATTTGACCAGTTCTAATGATTTTTTAAGTACCGTATGGTTTTTGTAGTGCTGTGGGTGTTTTCTTCAAATTGAGAAATGCCAATTTGTGATCGACACTATTTTCAGAAGGTACTCACCAGTTTTTTGTATGAAAGCGGTCTGGCTGTTTTAGCAGAACATAGAATTGACCTTACTGCACCCGATAACACCAATATCAATTTTTTTCAAAATTGTGGACTAGCTGCATTCTGCATAACTACTTTTAATTTACCGTTGATGATGCCTGTGGGGAGGATGATTGGTCTGTTGAACAGCCTACCGAGAGAGGTGAATATTTTCCATGCTGGGATTACCAGTTTTAGACTCTTCCTCTCTAACTATGTATCATAATGTGTATTAGTGCCTTATTCGTATTTGTTTACTATTGTTTTTATGTACTATATGTTGGACCAAGAGGCAATGAGATGAGAATGATGATGATGATGATATGTTGGACCTCAATAATCTATTGTTCTTTTTTTAAACATGTTTTTGTAATTACCTAATCATCTGTAGTATGTACATTGTAATTGGTAGTCGTGCTGTATTGTACATTAAAACAAAGTTGCGGTCCCGTGGCTAGTGTCGCGGACTCACGGATTAGAGGTCTGAGGTTCGCACCCCGCTCTACCACAACTTGGTTCCCATTTTATAATAGTGAATTGAAAATGCCCCCCAATATGGAAACGTTTGGGTAAATCATAAGATCGCAAATATTAAAAAAAAAAAACACGTACACCACCTCACTCCATCACATACCGCATATCACACTCAACACTCTAAGACCACAAAACAAAAACATCTTAAATATAAATAATCAAATCTATATTATCATTACATTTTGTTCTTGTTAGAAATTTGTGTTGCGTTACATAACTACATATTCGCTTATTCGTTATGTCGTTATTCGCTTAGTTTTAGGTTGCTTATTTTTGTAATAATTTTAGTACATTTTGTGTCCACGTCTACTATAAATAAAAAAAATCAGTATTTCGTTTAATATTGTAAGTAATATAATTAGTTTAATGTATACTGAATCAGGGGTTTTTTAGGGTAGAAGTGAAGAAACAGCGCGAAAACTGTAATATTATGAGTAAATCACAAATACGTATTTTTAGACCTATTAACTTTGAAAGAAATGATTTATTAAAATGCTGTAACTTGTTTCCTTTTTATTAGTATAGTTATTTATGTATAATAAAGCCCAAGAACACAAACATTGGATTTAGTTTCTTTTTATTTTAAAGGCATAATCTGCTAAGCCTCTTGAGAGGCTTTACAGCAGATGGGAAAGAGAAGATTTGGAAGGAAGTTATGAAAAATACACCGCTACACTTGACAACACCCTAGTCCGATGAAATATTTTAAACTGTACAAGACAAGCAAATGATTTCTTCTATCACATAGCTTAAAGTGTGAAAAAAACAGATGAACCCCATATTTTGATATGGTCGTTTCGAAAGATGCTCTAAAGAGTTACATACTCGAAATAATAGATCATACATGACTTGATAGATCTCTCTTATTTATTCAAACGATGAAGTTTTATTTTTTGTAATAATTAAATGGAAAATCGGATTTGAAAAGTAAAACTTGTATAAATATTCTGGAATTTAATACAAAAAAATATTGGTCCTTGCTATGCAAAGAATAATTATACGAATAAAAGTGATGCCGATCTAATACATCTGTTTTACTGTATAAGAAAGTGCGCGAAAATACAACTTTTACAAGGAAGACTTTTCAAATGTCTGAACTTTGGAATATTCTGTCTTTTGCTTAAAGTAACACGATGCTTAACTTAAAGATCACCGCATGTAAAGGAATTTTGTAGCACAACTTTTTAAAAGAAGTAAAAATGGTTTTGGAAAAGGTGACAGATATACTCTTTTGTCATTACACTACTGGGTTGACTGTGTATCTCTCTCAGATAATGGTGTAACCCTAAAAATAATAAAAATGCAGCAAACCTCAATATGAAAAACAAACACACAAACAAAATACAGAGAAAAGGATACATAAAAAGAACATGAGATAGGGGAAATCAAAATAATAAAAGAGCTACTCTAACAGAAAAACATCCGAGAACTCTACCACCAAACCAACTCATTTCGAAAGGTCTTCGAAGAACTGAAAAGGAAAGGCAGCAGACCGGCAAGAGTGGAATATACTCATGGATTCAGCCAAGGCCCGCCCAAGACTGTCATGCTCATAATGATGATGATGATGTAACCCTGAAAACATTACGCTTTAAAGGTTCTTTTTGCAGTTTTTTGGCGATAGAGTTCCCTCACAATTGAATGGATTAACAGTTATAAATGCACCAGACAGACCATAGAGATGAAACGCATATTTTCATTCTTTCTTTTCTATTACCTTATCTCCTATTTTTTTTAACATTCTTTGTCATCCATTGACGAGGCGAGCTCGGGCGGCCGGCTATTTTTACTGGTCCCCTTTCTATACGGAATTACGCGGGAACCGAGTATTTTGAATGATGCCATGTTGGATATTAATGACGCGTCAAAAATGACAAAGAATCTCTTGAAAATGACTTAGAATATTTATTTAAGGATGCGTATTGGGTAAGTTTTTTACAATGTCACCTGTGTCAAGGCGCGGAATTATAATGGACCGGGTATAAATGGACACATTTGACCAATTTTTTTGTTAAAGGATTTTTACATTTTCTCATGATTTTATTTTTATTTGGGTTGGTTTATAAATTGCATATGATAAAAATTAGATGATTTATTAACTAACGTATTTAATAACCTTTTTTTGTGACAAAAATTGTTGTGTACTTTGTTCACCGATAGGCACAAAAACAGTAACATGGGCTATTAAGCGTAGAGTCCATTCAAATCTTTAATAAAATTTTCTTAAATAAGTACCTACTGTAAATGCCAAGAGCCTAGATTTCCATAGTTCCATCAAGAAGTAATTCTCTACTTCTGTTGAAATATTTTTTAATCTGAATTTTAGCGAGTCTTCCTTGCCTCTTATTAAAGTGATCAGTGCATTTGACCTACCACTTATGAGGTCATGGATTCGATTTCCCACATGGCCGAAATAGTATTTTTTGTTACTATATTGCATTATTTTTTTTAATTGGTATCTACTGCGCAAGATTAGTCATATTTTCTTATGTAATAAATAGAGCCCTATACACCATAATGTGCCGATTAAAGGAAGATAAAGACTAATTTCACTTGTACGCAGGCACTTGCATTGTAAGTTTTCTTTATTGCTCTTTATTTCTCGTCATCAAATCAAATAATCGGGTTGTGGTCCTATGGCTAGTGTCTTGAGTTGGTTGTGGTTGTGGCTTTGTCAAAGGTCCGTGGTTCGAATCCCACTCTACCCCAACTTGATTCCATTTTCTAATAGTGAGTTATTTACAACTCGTTGAAAATGGTCCTCAAAATTAAATATTTTGGTAAATCATTCTTATCGTTCGTTCTTACGCAAATATTTCTTTTTATTAATAAAAAAAATAAAAAAATGCAATTTTCCACTCCTACTTTCCTTCATTCATCCTCCACCACTTCTCATCATCTCTTTTTTCGTTCTTTTTCCTTCCCACGATCTCCTTATTTTGTCCATTTTTCTTTTCTTTTATTTTATATGAGTAGGATTGTTTCAATTACTTATCTTTTTAAAATTTCATATAATTTAAACCGTCGCTTTATTTATGTAAATCAATGTTATGGCAGGCCCTAGTATTTATATGCAGTTTTTTTAATAGACTATGTATAAACATTTCATCCATGCATATGTTTGTATTCAAAATATATAAAATAAATTATAAAAACGCTTTGGTGTAGATTTGAGAGGGCTATGTATAGCGTGTGAGCTCGCCAATATATGACAGTAAAAATTTTATTGTCTTCGAATTTCCTAGAGTTTTAACCATCGAAAAAAAAAAGAAGATTGCAAATCAAATCAACAGACAATGGAAATTTGATGTGTATTATTTTAATAGATTGTTTATAACAGAAAAATACATAGAGAAATATGCATTTTTAGTTTTTGTAATAAAAACAGTCTAGTAAATTCGAATAAATAAAAATACGCTTTATATTAACAATATTAATTAAAATGCAAAAATAACATTGAATACTTGAAAAATAAATATTATTGAGTGTTACAAACATAATTTAAAAAACGGATAGCGATTAAAAGTAAAAACTATCTTTAGTTTAATTCTTATAGCGATAAATACATAAACATTATAAAACAGGAGTTATACAAATACAAAAATAATATTGTAACTAGGTGGCTACCTACACGGTTAAATTTCGAAACACCACGCAATTTCTTATCTCGGCTACGCTATGTAAAATGAAAAAAAATATTTAAATTAATAATTTCATCACGTCATGAAGTCGCCCCTGGGTAGCGCCTGCTAACGTCAATCAACAAAAACATCCTCGTTTTAATTACAATATTTCGGCTACGCCATGAATCTCTTTTTTTAAATAATTTCTGACGTCACAAAGTCGCCCCTGGGTAGCGCCTGCTAACGTCAATCAACAAAAACATCCTCGTTTTTATAACAGTATTTCGGCTACGCCATGAATTTCTTTTAAAAAATGTCAAAACGTCACAAAGCCACTCTCTGAGTGTCGCTACTGACATCATTTACAGAAACATAATTATTTGTGCTTTTTTCAGGTACGCAACATTTTTTTTAAAATACACCTACCTAACCGATAAAATACTATTAGTAATGAAACCAAGGTATGCTTTAAAGTTCCGTATGTCCAAATAATATTATTTATTATTAGAATATTATTGACATGTAGTTCAAGCATTGCTGCATTCACGTTGCTTTACTTCTGAGAGCTCAACTGCTATGTTTTTCTATGGTTATGTTAATGTCATCTGTCATGTATTGGCGAGCTCACAGGCTATACTTACGCCATTTGAGATTGTATGAATATGTTAGTGTATGAAAACTTTTATCAGTTAAATCGCTATAAATAAATTTGAATCGGTTTGCGCTCCCGTGGCTAATGTCTCGGACTCACGGCTCACAGGTCCGTAGTTTGAATCCCACTCTACCTCAACTTCTAATAGCGAGTTATTTACAACTCGTTGAAAATGGCTCTCAAAATGAAATACTCGGGTAAATCATAAGAACGCAAACATATATATTTTATATATTTTTTTTATTCTTTATTTTAGTTACTAGTCGAGAATCGAACCTATGACCTCATGCATGATAGCTACATTCACCACTCAGCATTACTTCTTGGAGGCGGACAATAATACAATATGTAGGTATTTTTACGAATACACGTGTTCAGGTCACGTGGTCGTGGGAGATTTTATATGTAGGTAGTTTAAAGAGCTGCCAATCCTATATAAAAGGTTTTATGCATGTGTCGAATACCAAAGTGCTATATGAATCAATCTAGCGATGAAAATAATAGCTATTTTTAATTAATTTCAGCATGCGAAATGAATTATGAAATGATTTTTTTTGTATATTGTCTAGTTTATGGTTGTTATTGCGAAGTGGCAATTCCTTTGAATTTTCTTACGTTTTCTCGTAGATATTGATAAAAGGTCATTTACAGTATTGATGACCTTATTCACACTACATTTTATTGAGTGACAAATATTCTAAAATAACTATTTAACTGTCCAAAAATGAGTTCCATAACTTCTGAAAATTCCAATCCAAACTCCGCGTTACTATCACGGGACAAATTGAATAAATAATATTTCATGATATAAATATTTTTTATTGACAGGATGTAGAATCTTTTTTATGACGGGGGTAGGATCAAATCATTTAAATATAACACAAAAAAAAAGATTTAAATAAAAGAGGATATCCATTGAAAAACAACAAAAAAAGAAACGTGTGCATGAGTTTAACGTAACAACAAAAACTAAACATAACGCCTAAAAACAAATATAAAAATCACTGCCAATACTTAACATTCCATTAAAATTTGCATATATTTTTAACATACCACTTTAAAATGATTGTTTATTATTATTAGCGTGTGATTTTCGTTATTAAAGCTAATGCTAATTATTTTCACAGTGAAATCAATCGATGGGACATGGCATATCGTGGCCTATGGGCCATTTCACGGCCCATTAGCCTCCACGTAACACACACGACCATTAATAACCTACCTCGGCCATTAACTTTATTATATTACAGTAATGTAATGAATACTGCATTGTAATCTGTGATGTTCTGTCGATAAAATACCGGTTGTGTGATGCTGTCGATGTTTATAATGTATTTTTAATTAAATGTTCACTATCACAATTAACAGTGGAATTTCTCATACTGAACAAAATATATTCTAACACAACGGGAGACTTGTTTTTGATATGTTATGAAGAAATAAATTAGCTTTAATCACTTACCGTGCAAATAAAAAAATTAAATTTATCGAAAAATTTAACTTATTTAAACCATCGAATATTGAAAAACTTTTTTTTTTTTAATCAACTTATTAAAGAAGTTCAAACTTTTTTTATATATTTGACATAATTTCGTATAATTGTGATACATTTTAAGTTTACTAAGTGTAATCGAAATCAAAAAATAAAATTAAAATTATATAAATTATAATTATATCGTGGCATGTATGCCTCGGGAGATCCGTCACAATAGATCCCCACAGGTCGCAATAACGTCAGGAGTTTGAATAGCACTGACCCCCCCCCCCCTCTAAGAATAAGAATGCTTCAGGAGAGCCTTAACAAAAGTTGTGTCTCATTCACATCTCCCACCTGCAGGCTTCCGCCCTCCTGGAAGGCCAGCGATGACGATCTTTTTGCTTTATTCGGTGTAACTGGGACGCAGGATTGACGTAGGAGGAGGCGCCTGGTGACGTCTACGTGCTAGAAAAAGAAGAAGAAGAAGAATTTATATGAAACATTAATTTTAAACGTCTTTAAAAAGCTCTTCTAAAAAACGGATATTTTCAAAATACAACAGTTTACATAGCTGCATTCTGTTTTGCGTTATATTTTAAAAAGAACGTTTGTTTTGTTACTTTATTATTCATTCACCGATTACCAGTCTAGGATATTGCAGTGCAAATCATTTTTTTCAATAAATATTTCTTGTCAACCTTATCGCGAATCAAAACCAAGACCTCATGCAATGTAAGCAATCGCGCTAAGCAATAGACCATGAGGCGGACAGAAATTATTTACATTAAATTATTTGTTAGTTAAATTATTAAGAAAATAAAACTTTGTTATCAGTGTTACACAATTTTATTCTTTTACAAGAACACAACTATAGTTTCGGGAGAGCACTCCTCCCATCGACGGGTGATATAAAACTAATCTAATAAACACAGAATATTGTTCACAATTTCATCGAATCTAAACAAAAAATAAACAGATTAATAAGTGAAACTTAGAGCAGGGGGTTTTTTTTCTGTAAAAGAATAAAATTGTGTTACACTGATAACAAAGTTTTATTTTCATAATAATTTATAATGAAGTGTTACGAAGTGAATGCCGATTCAATTAAAAATATTATTTGTTAGTTCTTTATTAATTTATTATAGTATCTTTAATGAATTTATACTCATACGTATTGCAATAACTAAGTACCATAGTTAGTGACGCTTAATTAGAACTTATGGCATTTATACTGAATGCATTAACATGCATGTTTCTTAAATAAACAATTCATTTTAATCTCTCATTTATCGGTCAGCTATTTCTATTATGATTTTGATTCGGTAATTGTCATAATTTATTTATGGATAAACGCAATCTTACAAAATCGTGTTTGGAAGAAAAAAATTAATAAAGCAACCACGTGCGATACATAGTATCGAAATGTAGACCTTAATAGACACATAAATAGAGAATAATAAAAAAGTACCAAGTATTTACTGTTTTGAAAATATGTAAAAGTTCAAATGTAAAAAATTGATAAAAAATTAAATAAAAATTTGATTTATTTTTGTAGTTATATTTCTTTGTAGATAATATGTGTATAGAAAAATAAACAAATAAAAAAATATATAAATAAAAATGTATCCAGGAAGCAGTCCGTTTTTAAGCTTGTAAATGAATGTCTCAATATAAAACTGAATTATTTTTTTGATATCTACAGGATATTTAATTTATTAAGCATCAATTTAATTTTGGTGTATCGACCACACATTAATTCTACTCTCATGGCCGTGTTATGTGTATATACTTTTTTTTCAACTCTGTATCATTTCCAAGAAACAGGGCTGTAGCGCAATTAATTAGTTATGTTCAAGTGTGGTATTACAATTGACTTATTTACTTGAATTAAAATTAAGTTTTCTTCTAATCCTTATTATCAAATTTAACTTAATGGAGCATCAATCCTGTTAAATTTCATAAAAAAACCTTTTTCGTTAAAAATCTAGTACATATGAAAAAAAAAACATTCCCCAAACACGAGCTTATTTGAATCTCAATTTCAAAGCACAGCATTTTTTATATTATAATATGCTTCGGTTACCGTTAACTTCATAATATAATTTAAGGTGCATTTTTATGGTCCATTTATGCGGCATTTCTGAGATTTTTCTCATTCGTAATACATTGTTGATCGTAAAGAAGATGCTTTTATTCTCTAGAGAGCCTATTTTTTCCTTTATAGACCCCTGAGGAGTCGCGGTTGCAAACGCATGAATATTAAAATAATGTATGCAATATTATGAAATTCACATTTCTTTAAATTGTAGATAAGAGACTTTTCATATTTTGTTAGGCCTAATAATACTGCCGGTTGAAATTATATACAGTTCGGTTGTTTTCGTTGAATATTTTAAGTAATATTGCGCATCTTGAAGAAAAAAATATACGTTCTTGTGATTAATTGCTGTCATTAATTTTGGAATCATTTTCTACTAGTCGTAAATAACCGCATTAGAAAATTGGACAAGAAATAAGAAGTGATATAGCCGTTCAAACCTTGAAACTCCCGATCCACAAAAACATCTGAAATCTAAGCCACATTCTCCTGTAATATTTATTTATTTATTTAAACTCCTTGTAGGCTTTTATATGTTTCACATATTTTTATATATAAAGAACAGACATATTTTACACAAAAGTAGCAAAAAATTGAAAATGAAGTAATAAGAAAAAGAAAATAAAAATATATAAAACTAATCTTACATATAGTACATACATACATATATTCCAGTAGAGAGAACAGAAGTTAATTTTTTCCCATCGGTTATATTAAAAGAATCTTAAAATTAGAAGAATGTAGAAAAATAATAATTAAGAATACAGATAAAAGTTAATAAAAGGTTTACAATATAAAACAACATGGGATTATTTAAGTATTAAAATTTGGATATAATAAATTGATACACTGCCTTTTAAAATTCAAAAGTGTTGTATTAAATATATCTATAACATTTGCGTATCCATTTGCAAATCCTTATAGGCGAGTGTGCACTGTAGTTAGTTGTAGATACATTTATATAGAAGAGTTTATTAAATCGAGTAATCCGGCCGAGCACTCGCAAGTTAATTAGTTTTAACAGTTCGGAACAGTCAAATATTGAATTTAATATTTTAAATAAAAATAACAAATCCTTCTATTTTTTTTAAATATGTTTTTTACTCAACTTGTAATGGATGTTTTTTTGTAGTGATAAAACTATCGATTGGTATCACTATCTCTTTCTTTTAAAACTAATAAAGACCTTTTTTATTCATTTGCGCTCTGTAACAATACTCAAATCAATAGTGCAACGCCTTACACTCTAACAATGCTTACAAATTGTAGAAATTTAGTTTAAATATCAGTGTTCAATTCGCCGAATATACACATTTATAGGGCTATTCGTGAAAACATACATTTATTGCGTGACATGTTTGGCAACAGCACTATTTCCAAAAATGATGTTAATTGGCCTACACGATTCTGTGATTTGACACCATTGGATTATTTCCTACGGGGCTTCGTTAAGTCTGTGGTTTATAGAAACAAACCAAAAACTTTTGAAGCATTGGAAGCCAATATAACACGCACCATCGGAAATAACACCGGATTTATTGGAAAAGCGGGCCAAAAATTCGTCCTAGGGACTGCGCTTCGAGTAATAGGAAAATATCACTTTATTTTTTACATTTAAGGAAATAAAAGTCTATGAAATACTGCCCAGTAAAAGAAATTTTTTTTTTTTACTTTTTAGTAGCATAAAAAATATTTTTAAATTTGTAATTTTGAATTTCCTCAAAAACGGTCATTCCATTGGCCACGTCATACGCCACGCCACGCCACAAATACGTCACGGTTCATGTTTATTTGTTCCTGACCATTCAAATTGGTTTTAAACATTGCCACAAATTTTGACGTCACAACTATCAAGGCCAAACATGTCGCGTTTTTCTAACGACACATTTTTGAAAAATTTATTTTTAAAATTTATATTTGAAATCATTTCTCCTTAATATCCTAATGATGTTGAAAATACAATTGATTATTCTAAATTCACTATAGTATGTGATATTTCTCAATTAACTGCGAGTGACTGCGCTACGTAGTGCTAGGACATTTGTCGGTTTTTTTATATTTTTCAATAAATATTTATTTCCATTCTTTTGAACACAATAACAACGAACTCGACCCTATAAATATTTCCTTGTTTCATTTTAATTTAAAGTTGTATGACGCGTAATAAAAAGTACCCGATAGTTTTATATTTCTTTTGCAGCAAAACAGTTTTATTTTATTACTTTGAAACTACGCCTACGTAGCGAATGTAGGAATTATTGACCCTTTTCTACGGAGTTACCTTTATCGATGATAGTAAAGATGTTTAATATTTTTATGGAAGAAATATTTGCTTTCTGTTGATTTCCCAAATATTTCAATTTTGATGGCCATTTTCAACGAGTTGTAAATAACTCACTATTAGAAAATGGGGACCAAGTTGTGGTAGAACCTCGGACCTCTGATCCGTAAGTCCGTGACACTAGCAACGGGACCACAACCTGGTTTGTTAAACTGAAGACAATATTTATATATATAATTGTTCTGTACGTGTGATGTCACTGAACTCCTTCTAAACGACTTAACCGACTTACGTGCGGTTTTTAGTGAAATGTAGATCATTGCGCTGCGCGTGTTCGTAGATATTAAAATTTTCAATCGAATCTGTAAAAAAAAAGTAAAAATCATAAATCTATTTTTCATCGACCTACCAGGGTTGCATTTGACGAGAATGCAAAAACAAAAAAAATTGGAAGGATGTGGTTTTTTTGCGTTTAAAAAAAGTTTGTTTTTGAATACTTACAAAAAAAAATTCACTTTTTATGAATCCCAATCAGATGCTTTCCCTACATTTCCCTTAATTTCTTCCCATTTATTTATTTTTACTGGATTTTTCATAATTCTAAAATAATAATAACTGACATTCAATACATTTTTAAAAATCGCATTCATGAATAAAGTGCACTCCTGTTAGTGAGAAGAACTGAGTTTGACATTTGCAAAAAGAATTCCATATTTGAAAATGAATTATTTTATGTTTTGGAATTTAACCATAAACAAGTACCTAGGTATCTACTTAAATTCAATATTTGAATATTTATAATTTTTAGTTTTGGAATTCAATCATTAACAAATACTCAAGTACCTACTTATCAATGAAAAGTTTTTTTTCCAAGCAAGCCAACGTTCGGGCAGGATAACGTCTGTCGGGTCCGCTAGTTATTTATATAAAAATAATAACAAAACATAAAATATACTTTAACACATATGCCTTAACTTATGTTGTAGAGCTTCTTTAAAACTCTTAGGCATTTTTTAATTCCATAAAAAATATTCTTCTTTAACACGCATAGGTAACCTACACTGTTTTTTTTTGTGTATTTTGAATTGTGTTCTGTCCCAACTCAACACTAGGCTTAGTTAGGGATGCATGACTTTTTAAGGTACTGTATACGTATATATTATGTAATAAATGAAAATATACTATTAATCTATTTGTACAATATATGTACATGTATCAATTAATTCGCATGTCAACGGCTAAAAATGTTTAACTATAAAACGTTTATGAATAAGAATAAAATTATATTACCGCCAACCGATTAACAACTCAAGTTAATAATGAATTCTGGGGATAAAATAAAATAATTCAATGAATTAAAATTTCTTTGACATTTAAGAGGACCGAGTTTAATGAACGGTCGCTAAATTTGAAGAATTTAAAATTCAGTCCATTAAGCCCCATCACGACTGAAGGTGGTTTTTGCAGGATCAGATTTCCATTTAAAAAAATATTAAATTTACTCGAAAAGAAATATTAAATATCTCGGGACGGTTTCATTCGCAAACGTCATTATTAGTGCTTTTACAAAAAATGTATAATTTTTTTTTCCCACAAATCAATAAGTATTTATTGTTCTCGGCACTACTTTGTAACATTTTATTATGAAGGCACTGTTGTAAAATTTTACTTTTTCACCAGTGTTACTTATACCCAGCGTTGCCAACCTCAATCGAGAGATTTGGGAATATCTAGGCATTTACATGGTTTATGAACTATCGTTGGCTGGTTTTCACACTGTGTAACATTCACCGTTCTCCCATTTTCAAACATCCACATTTACTCAACTCTTCCATCTGTTGACTTTTGTGAAGTAAAAAAGGCTGAAACCTTTTATCACGCAGGTGAGATTCATCCGGCTGAATCAATTTACCTACTAGACAACGCCTGAAAACAATTTTTCAATTTTTATGCTTCTTCTTTTTCCAGTTAGTAATTTCAACAATGTTTTGAGTATGTTCAAATGTTTGCAGACAGGCTGGATTTCCTACCTTGGAAGTTATTGAGTGTTGCAACAAATTTAGACTTAAATAACGCCCAAGGGAGGAAATCCAGTCTGTCGGAAAACATTTGGACATACTGAAAATATTATCTAATTTTCCTTTTTAATTCAATAAAATAAGTAATTTTTTCATCGTCCTGTAAAAACAACAAAAAATACTTACACGGTGTTGTCAGCTAAGCGACTGTAAAAAAAATTTAAACACTGCACAGAAGAGTAGGCCGATGATGTATGAAGTTTTTTTTTTTAGATATCAAAGTGAAAAGGGTCTAAAAAGTTGTCTTTTGGATTGCATTGAATGTAAAAATTATTTAAAAAAATATTCCGTACTTCTTTTGGCCCTCAACAGAAGTTTGAAGTTTATAACTGTCTGAACTATTTTTAATTATCTATATTGATAAAATTATTTTTTTGTTCGTAAAGATATAACTTAATCACATTACAAATTCGAACACGTTTTAAAACTACCGAAATGCAAAAAAATTACACTCCGCGGAACTGATTCCGTTGAGCGCCTGACTAAAATTGACGAAAACAATGGCACATTAAAACAATGCTACCCATTTATTAAAAAAAAAGTGCAACTCACGCCCTTGGATGCTTATATAGTAAGATTTAATGCAGATTATACAATTTAATTAGACTGATTTTCTTCCTTAAATACGAAATGACAGCCGGTTTAGGGCAAAAATTGACTTTTTCGAAAACTTCAAGCTCTGGTTGAGGGCCAAAAGTAGTATCAAATATTGTTTTATATATTTTTTGCATCCCAAGTAATCCAAAAGGCAACTTTTTAGACCCCTTTCATTTCAAAATTCGGAAAAAAAATTATCGGCCCACTCTACTGTACAGTGTACAGTCCTCTTTAGATCAAGTTTCTAGTTAGGACTCTTAAATTATTATTTTGTATAAAAAGTATTTAATATAGCCATAATAAAAATAATAAAAAACACATCAAATTATGTATAAAGGCAGAATCTGTGTGAATACGTAAGAGACTAAGGTACACCTACGTAATATTTGTTTGTCCATAATTTATTATAATTTAATAACAACTTTATGGTTTCTACGTTAGACGTTTTTAGTGTTCTGCGTTTGAAGGGCACATTAAGGTTAATACAGTATCGTCCGTATACAGTTTTACGAGCCATTCTTACAAATTGATCAATATTAGGTAAAAACTTGGTCTGGCTCCTGTTGGAATTACGCAGACACAGCTTTTGTGCTCTTTTTCTCCTACACATTTCTAGATCTACATTTACTGGGTACTGGGTACCTATATGTTCCCAAGAACGTATTCTAATCATCATAAAAGTTCTATATCGTCCCTTACGTATTTACTTGAAGCTCTAAAAGTTATTAATTGGATCCATTAGAACCAGGATACTGTCTTTGTTTAGACTTAGACTAGTGCTGGACACAAACTTCAAGAATAATCGAATGAGCTATTTTCTGAACGTGTTATCAAAAAAATGTAATAACCGTTCAATATCCAAATTTAATAACTACGGCTTTCGAAATTTTGTAATCTTGTAAGGAATTCGATTATGAAATAATTAATAATTGCCTTAATTATGTTTTTGTCCGCTTCGTGATCTAAAAGATAGTCAGTGCGCTTGCCTACCCACCGCGGGAGAGGTCTCGGCTCTGATTCCTGACATAGTTGACATGAAATACTCAATCAAAAGGTGTTTATATTTAATAGTCCCTGGACTGGCATTTGAAGCGTAAGACTGATTGTCTGCCATTGACATATCAATGAAATACCCGGTGCACTAGAAGAATGACGATGAATTAGGTTTATTGTTGAAGGATTTATAGTTTGGTTACCCCTGTGGAGTAATTCGGCCTCCGTGGTGTAGTGGTCAAGACGCTTGACTCACGCACGGAAGGTTCCGGGTTCGATTCCCGGTGAGAACACAAAAATTAAAATGTGATTTTTCTCAAGCCTGGGTGCTCTGTGATGTAATTCACCACTGTAATTAGGCCTCCTGGCCTGTTGTGGTGCAAAAAAAAATGTTAAAAAAAAACAAAATTCGCAAAACGTTTGCCTTGCATACGGAAGGTTCCGGGTTCAATTCCCGGTAAGAAAACAGAAAAACATTTGAACTTTCGCAAGCCTGGGTGTTCTGTACTGAAATTGGGCCTCGTGGATTGTTTTGGTGCAAAATAAATATATGTAATAAACGCAATAACTTAATTATTTTATTAATCATTATTTGATTATTATTCATTACTAGATAACTTAATCGAATAATCGGTTCTTAATATACAATGTTCCGTTCATCGATCGTCAATTACTTTGAATTGGTTTGTTTTCTACATTATTACTATTAAAAACATTTTCTTTAAGCTCGTTAATGAAGAACTTTAATCCTACGGGAAATCGGAAACACAAAATGTTTTTTTTTTTTTTTTTATGTATTAAGGCAATCCATTCTAAGAAGGATGATTTTTCTTACGCGCAGTAAAAATTAGAGCATTAAAATATAATGCCAAGTTTCTTGAAAATGTACAAAAAATATTTTTTTTTGGAAACGGATTACTTTGAATGCCGTCACTAGTTCATATAAATCATATAAACCAATGAAAAGAGAGTTGTGGAAGGTTTCCGGTTTACTTACCATCAACGGACAAATCAGCAGAACCGACCGAGAAGAAGTGAACGGGAACTTGAAACGTCACACGCGGATTCATTAATCCAAAACTTTAAAAAATTATAGCGCTGATATTACGATTTATAAATTAAACAAAAAACGTATTCTTATTTTTATAGTCTAGAAATAAATAAAAATAATAAAATGAAAACCACTGAACTTCCTCGTTGTACTAAGCGTTAGTTTTTCAGTATTGCCGATAAGGCAATTAGCATCCTACTGATTTTGTTTCCAAGGAGTCTATAAAATATTTGAGTAATTTAACATGAATATAGTGTCCTCTGCGGCGTCATTCTAAACCGCTCTCGCGGCCATAAAAAACTATTTTTCTACGGCTGCAAGAGCGTTTGGAATATCACCTCTGGGTACGTATTCTGATGGGAAGTTAAAATTTATCTTCAATTTTATCTACAAAGTAAAATTCAGTTTTCTGTATAAAAAATAGAATATGTTGACATTTTTTTTATCTAAACATGTTTAATTACCGGTTGCCGACGAAGATATTTTGAATGTTTATATAAATATACACACTTTCGTACATAAATATCGATATTAGTTTATCCCGCCTCAGAATATACCGATGAAGATAGTCGTTCATAACCGCGGCCCTGGTTAGGTTAGTCTCCATCTAACATGGCTCAACCCGTTCTAAGATGGAAAAAAAATAAAAAATATCGCCAATAGTAACTAAACCAAGGTGTGCTTTAAAGATCGGAATGGCCAAATCACATTATTTATTATTATTAGAAGCATTGACATGTATTTCAACCATTATGGCATTCACATTACTTTATCCTTAATAAGATGCATGAGAGTTTTGCTGTTATGTTTTTCAATGATTATGTCTACCGTCATCTGCCATGTATCAGAGTGCCCTGGTATCCAAGTTATGAGAATACATAACTTGGATACCAGGGCACTCTACCATGACCACATCTGCCATGACTACATATCAGTGGCGAATGATGATTTTTTTTACAGGTAAGCTATAAAAAAATATCGTATATTTGAACCTACATAGGAGGTACATAATATAATGTAAGTAATATATACTAGAAATTGATATTTTTCTGTGGTTCTGTGTGATACAACAACTCTCGTCCATGAAATCAACTCAAACTTTGTAACTTCGTGATATATTATATTATATAGATATATTATCAATTACTTTAATATATAATTCATTAAAAAATAAATAAAATATACCACCATAAATTCAGTCGATATTAGGTATTCAATTTAAATCTCAACTGGGCGAATTGTTCTAGTGATTAATAGTGCTTGAAACGACCGCGTGGAGTACTTTATGTCCTGCAATATGACGCATGAAAGTCATTATGGTCATATGTCAAAAGTACCATCTCAAAGAAAAATAGTCTTTTAGAAACAATGTTTGAAATACTGTTTTCCAAATCAAGAATCTTCAAATAATTTGTGTAATCTGCAAGTTTAATCGAGAAGAAAAAACCCGCACTGGGGTTAATACATTCAAAACATAGTATACTTATTTGTATGAAAAAATAAGCGGGAATAATCGGCTAGTTTCTTGGCCCACCGCAGGCGCTGGGCGCGCTTTATTAAAATTTATATTTATATTAGGATAAAAATACAAACGGTGAAAATGATTTAAAATAAATGTTAATGATTTATTTGTTTTTCTGTAAATAAAGTAACAATAAAACATCATTATGGTTAGTCAAATATGATGGTAAGCTGCGCATAATCGCTTCTATACACGGTTCGCCCCTGCTACATATATGAGAATCAAATTATAATGATAAACGAATAAGTATAGCTATTCTTAAATACATACTAGGAATACATAATATCACTGGAACATAAACCATCATCATCATTCCCTTTTCGCACTTAATGGTGCATAAGGCACTTCATTGGTACACCAATCACAGCGTATCTCGATCTTTTTTTTGTCACGTGAAGGTAAGATGATCAGTCTTACGCTTCAAATGCCAGTCCAGGGACCATGAAATATCAAACATGCTGGCAATCGAACACAAATAATATATACAATTGAACTCGATTATAACGATCTCGGAAATAGCGAGATCTCGAATGTAACGAGGAAATTTTAATTGACATTTTAGTTCATGTTTTTTTCTATACAATTATTCACAGTTATAACGAGCTACTTCTCGGACATATCGAACAAAATTATATACAAAAAACTTCAATTGTTAAAAACATCATTCTCGAATGTAAAAGATAAATACCACCGGGGGTTGAGATCGGATTATGTTTATAATTGCCATGTAAGTGTCTAATTACCTGAGACTTAGATTTTTTAATGTTCTAGGCTTATTTCAATACACAATAAACATTACAAGTGGGTGATATCAAATGAGTTCTAGACCAGATTAGTTAAAACCAAACCCCTGTAAAAAAAAATATGTATGAATTAAATGTACACATATGAATTTACTTAGTGACAATGTGCAATAGCGATTGCATAAAAAATAATTCTCTGGTATAAAAGTAACGCTTATAGCGAGCAAATTCAAGTGGTCCCATCTTCCTCGTAATAACCTAGTTCGACTGCTGTAATCATTGATATTCGTCGGCCTCGTGGTGTAATGGTCAGTGTATTTGTCTACCATGCAAGAGATCTCGGGTTCGATTCCCGACATGGTTGATATGAAATATTATTTGAAAGGGTGTTTTTACACTAGAATATTTCATAGTCCCTGGACTGCCACCTGAAGCGTAAGACTGATCATCTTACCTTCATATAACAAAAATGATCAAGATACGCTGCGATTGGTGTACCAATGCAGTGCCCTATGCACCATTAGGTGTGGAAAGGGAATGATGATGATGATGGATCATTTATATTTTATGTATAAACAGTTTTTCGTGGATAGTCATGCATTTATGAGTTCCTCGAATATATTTTTCGAAAACCCTATTTATGTATACTTACTTACTGCAGTACTTTTTAAAATTTATTTTGGGTTTTATAACCGATTATTTGTTACACCGGTTATTTGCATCACTAATCCGTCCATGTCGAGAGTTGGTGCAGTTAGCTGGGGTTGTTAGCTAGGTTGGGATATCAGCCGTGTACTCGTATGCGGGCGCGATATGGAACAACATTACATTACGGCCCATACACACAAATTACATCGTAAAATAATATTTATTGAGTTATTTCGGCACTAATTAGACTGTTATTTATACTTCGGAGCTTTGACGGGACGTCAAACGATGATAAGTTGGTTATGCTCCATGCTTCTTGATTTTAGC
This sequence comes from Micrasema longulum, assembly GCF_059751315.1. Lineage (NCBI taxonomy): Eukaryota > Metazoa > Arthropoda > Insecta > Trichoptera > Brachycentridae > Micrasema > Micrasema longulum. Next base: position 107,367 of record NW_028277928.1, read on the forward strand.
CAACCAACCATTAAATAACGCCCTATTAGCCTAGTGGTAGATAGCAGATAGTAGGTACACACATAATAACGTATTTTGTGGATTATACGTTTGTTTATTTTATGACAATGTCCCATTGTGGTTTTGTCGCTGTTTTTTCATTATATCTCTTGGGTCCTTACTTATTTGATATCCTTATACCAAGCTTATACGAAGGAATAACTATACGCGGTATAAGAAAAAAAATACTTTTAAAAACATTTACGACTTAGTATAACTGAGTTGATAAATATCAAACGCCAGTATGTCCATGTGGACCTACTGGCTTCTGAATTGAAACATAGATTTTTGACAGTGTTTTCATTGTTATAATGAGGACATATTTTAATTTAAATAGTAGTGAAATAATCACTTTTTTTTTCATTACATTTTGTGGAACAAATATTTTTTTTAAATTGGGTGCGCATACTGGAGTTTGATATTTATCAACTCATTTATACTAAGCTAATAAGCTTATTTTTTATATATCATTGTTTATTTTTTTACCATGCCACATTTCTGCGTACATTTATAAACAAGCTGCGTGTGCATGTGCAGTTACAAATTACCACATATATCTAAACGGTATTTCTGCCATTATAGATATATGTGGCTTAAAGAGTGCTTAAAAATAAAAAATATAAAAAAATCGAGTATGACACATTAATATACTAGTACTATACAATCTATACATATTAAAAATTACTTGAAATACATACATATTTTAAAGTAATTACACAAGTATGTTTTTTTTTATTATTATTATTATTTTATAATTGCATATTTGTAGGATAAAATAGTATTTTTCTTGTTTGTTCTTCATACTATGTACTTTTTGGTTAGGATGTATATTGTATATTTTATAATTGTATATTGTAGTATAAATTTATTAGTCTATCATATTATGTATTTTGTTATAATTGTTATACATTAAACTGGTCCATTTCTGGTTGATCTTTAAATGATGTACTTTTTTTATAATTGTTAGATTTTTCTTTTAAGGTAAGATGTTTGTTTGTAGTTAGGATGTATATTTTTAATTGTATAATTGTTACACTTTAAACTGGCATATCTCTATTGAAATTAATCTGATCTGGTTGATCTTCAAATTTCTATTTGTATGAACTGGTTTAAGATTAGCCAGAGATGCGATGTCTCTTGTAACTCTTTATATCATGTACTTTATAAAATTGTTATATTTTCCTCAGTCCCGGAATGAGTTCTAATAACTCCTGGGAGTATAATGTATATGCATTGTATGATTATATTAAATAAAAAAAAAAAATAAAAAAAAAAAAAAAAAAAAAACAATAACAAAATACATTGATCAACTAAATTTTAACTATTCTAACCCAATCTTCTGAAGTTGATTTTCTCTTTTTGATAAAAATATGTTTGTCACATTATTTTTTAAGTTAGGCAGAGATAAACTAAATATATCAAATTATGATGCATATTCATTCCCGGTATTCTGTAATCTAAAAATAGGTGAGTTATATTGAGCTAACGTTCGACAATTTTGACAATAAAATATTTGTATTAGTATAGTAACAAAACTTAACGAACTTAACAAATGTCAAGCGTAACTAAAAAAATCCAAGTCAATAAAAAACGATCGTGATATTTATTATTTATTTATGTTTTATTTTATTATTGTGGTGTTTAAGATTTAGAATTTCTTCTAAAAGAACAAACTGTAAATAAACCATATTTTCTGGGCGTCATGGACTTGCGAAAGAGAATATTTAATGTATGTATATAATTGAATGTAGGGTAAAACGATATATGGTGAACTATGTAAAGCTAGGGTTTCCTAAGACAGCGGTGCCCGTATTTTAACGGCCGTAGTGAACGGTGATGCAGTGGACACCCGTCATAACGGTGACTAGAGTGTGGTTTCCTAGGAAAACGGTGTTATCAACACCATTAAACACCGTTTCCCTAGGAAACCACTCTCTAGTCGACGTTACGACGGCTGTCCACTGCATCACCGTTCACTACGGCCGTTAAAATACGGGCACCGCTCTCCTAGGAAACCCTAGCTTTAGGCTGAGACATGCATTATCGACAGAATCAAGAAAGGGGTCCTGCGTTGGTTTGGACATGTAAAGCGAATGGGCAGCGGAGAAAGGCTAAATAGATCTACGATGCGAATGTTGATGGGTGCAGAAAACTAGGAAGACCGAGAAAGACAAGGCACGATCAAGTATATCCAATACATGAAGATGGACATGTCAAGAGTAGGAATAATCGGCGTGCGTGCATGAGAAGACGTATGCATGTAGAGGAAGCGAGGTCTGTATGCAAGGACTGGTGATGTGGCGTTCTATCCTCTCTGCCTACCCCTACAGAGATACGGCGTGATGGTTTGTTGTGGTTTTTTTATAATTGAAGAAAGACGATCCATAGATGTTTACACTATGCACAAATTGACATTAGTCGTAAAAAAATTATTACATACCAAAATGAAATATGCCATTGATAAATGTTAAGATGCCTATATTTTAATTTAATAAATTGAAATTTGTACTATTATAAACCTTTTATATACAGCAAAATAAACCAAGGATAATTTTCAAAACAAGATAAATAAAATTAATCTGAACGTAATGTAAATTTGATGATCATTTCTTACACTCATAAACGATATTTCACTTTAAAATTCTAAAAAGACAGCGTGTTTTCTAAATTGTTTTAATTCGAGATAAATGTAATCCATTTTACTACTAAAAATGTGACAGGTGACAGATCACGGGCTTATTCCTGCGTTATACCACGTTGGACGCAGGTATAACGTGAAATAAGTTTCTATGGTTGCTATCCCAGCTGTATACCGGGTGTAACTTTATGCAAGGTTTATAAGTAAAAAATATACAATACCATCCTTATTCTATCACTTTGCCGAGGCGTAATTTTATACTAGGTTTAAAAGTAAGGTCCTTGGTGTATTTTTGTGTTTTAAAAATAAAAATTAACAAACATCACGAATTTTTATTGTATTTTTATGTACAAATCACAACGAACGCACTTTTTAAAAAAATAAGCAGGTATGTAGGTATTAGGTACAAAATATATTATTTACAAAAAAACGTTATTTGTAAATGCAAAAAATTATTAGATAATTGTTTGTTAAAGTACATTTGTAGGTGGTCAATTATTTATTTATTTATTAATGAAATCATACAGTCTTTATATAAACAACAAGGTACAAAAGAACAATTTTAAAAAGTAAGACCAATTACAGATTTCACACTAATGAATGCAGGAGGAGAGGGGAAAAATAATTTAATTCTAAAAAAGTAAAAATAAAAATATTCCATAAAAAGTTCATTTAAAGGAGAAGACATTGTAAAGCTACTCTACTTTCCTCCCTCTCTCTCTGCTTCCATGAACATTTCAATTTAATTGTAAAAAAAAAAATCACAAGTAACAATAAATTATTCGATGCAGGTAGTAGATGTAGGTAAGTATAAATTAAGAGTTGAAATCAAATTATTAAAATTAAAAGTAAAAGTTAAAATTAAAATGAAAAGTTTAAATTAAAATTAAGTTAAAAGTTTAAATTGAAAGTTAAAATTAAGAATTAAAATTAAAAAGTTAAAATTGAAAGACAAAATCAAGAATCAAATTAAAAGTTAAAAGTCAAGCAGGAGATAAATTTAAAATGTCTTTAACTGATCTGATAAAAATATGGTATTTACAATGTAGTATGTCGATGTCACTAAAACTGTCATTATAGGTAATCTGTATTCTTCGTAGAGTGCTATTTCTTAAATAATTAGTCATTGACTTAGGAATGTCGAAGAGTACAGATTGACGAGTTCTACGGACAGGGACTCGATATGAAATGCCTCTAACAATTTCTGGGCTATCAATTACGTTATTAACAATTTTGTATAGAAAGCTAATATCCAACATGGTACGCCGAGTTGCGAGATTTTGAACCTTGTGAAAATTAGCTGACTCAGTCCTACTTGAGAATGAAATATTATTTCTGAAATCTAATTGTCTAAGAAAATAATTTTGAATATGTTCAATACGATTTTTGTACGTATTATATTGAGGATTCCAAATCGGCGAACCAAACTCGAGGACACTACGTACATATGAAAAAAAAAAAGTTATATTATATATTATGTATAGTTACTACATTTATTGCTAATCAAACAAACAAACCATCAGGCCGTTTCCAGGATAGAACCACCACTCTGTCTTTAGATACAGACATCGCTTCCTCTACATTCATACACCATCTCATGCACGCTCTCCGATTATTTCTACTTTTAAAACGTCCATATTCTAATTTGTAAAATTTGTCTGTAAGTAAATAGCCTGTAGATAGACCTTATTTTATTTTTTAATTAAGTCGAATGTACAACGCCCTTGAAGTGATTACTCGCGAAAACGGCGCTATAAAAATTGACGAAATTGATTGTAATTTTAATTTGTTGGATTTGGCTATGCCATGTCTTTTTAGGGCTTCGTCGATTTCAGTATCCATCAGCATGCGCATCGTAAATCTTTTTAACCGTTCTTTCGCTGTCCATTCGCTCTACATGACCAAACCAACACGGAACTCCTTTTTCGACTTTTTTGATAATGCTTATCCTCAACATCAAGTAATGTATGGATCTCGACATTCGTATACCTATCGTAAATGGTTTTATTACACATTTCAACAGCATTCAGAATACATACTACAGTGTTTTTTCAATTACATACTCACTCCATGTATTAAATAAAGGTCGGCACCAGGACTCCATTGTAAACTATTAATTTCGCCTCGCTGTTTTGCTATTAGGTATTAAAAATATTCAAATATAAATATCTAGATGAAATCGTATTTGTACTTAAATCATAATCCTACACCTACCTTTTACATTATTTTTATATAACTTTTTTCTTTTCTTATTCTTTAAATTTATCTTGTTTCTATTTACTTTATTTTTATTACTGTATATAAATATATGTATTTTTATTTTATTTGCAACTTCTAAGTGCCTAACATTTCCTAATTGTTAAATTTCTTTTATTTTGATACCGAAAATGTACTTAATCAATAGCTTACACCACTGTGGAAAAATTATATTGACGGTTTTCACAATTTTCGTTTATTATATGTTCTTATTTTCTGTGTACAATATATGTAAAAACTGTTGTTTTTTTCCCAAATAAAAAAATATGGTATAATAAAACAATTATTATATAATTTTTTTTTTTTAATCGTAGGAAATAAAACTTACTAGGTAAAACAAACAAATACATATTACAATAGTAAGGTAAAAAGCAAGTAATAACATTATATTACAAATGTAGACATGTGCGTAAAGAAAATACTTAAAATACAGACGACACATGCGGGAAATGGGTAAAACTAGGTAAAATAATATTAACCGAATAATTTTGAAATCTCAAAAAAAAGAGCAAAATGCAGGCATCCGCGAGTGCGCGGCGCCCATCGCTGGAAGTGTTCTGAACGAAACAATTTACATCCGGAGCTAAGCTAACTAATTCCCATACGGATACGGAAGAATTCTCGAGACATCGGCCGGCCGCGGGGAGCGGGGGCGGCCTCTACCGCGCCGGGCCCGTCGCCCAGCCGCGGGAGTCCAGCCGCCCGCTACCCGGGGCCCGCCCGCGACATGGCCAAGTGTGTGACGGAACGCCACTGAGCAGATCTGCCTAACCACTTTACAAGTTAATTAAGAGCGATCAATGTCCAGCAAGTGCCATCACAGCGAAGACACACACTTCCAAGGGCCGCGGTCTCAAATTTTGTATATATGCTACTCCCAAAGCAAACAAACGCAAGCGAGTTTAAATATCTCGTCGTTTTTTCAACGTATTTCAAAAACTGCACAAGGCAAAAATTCAAAAATATTACGTAATATGAACATTGTTATTTTTAATATAACTGCGTTTTTAGAATTGCATATTTTGTTGTATTTTACAAGTTTTTAGGTTTTTAGTAACTTTAAACACAAATGTATGAAGAAACGCTAGCGCCATCTATCTGCGCGCGCTCAAAGCTACCCACTTTCCGACAATATATCTGTGTTTCCGACCGACGCGACGCCGACGCCTTGTAAATTTTGTATTGTTAAAAATGCAATATAATTTTAGAATTACTTTGAATTACAGATCTATGAATAAAAAAAATTTACGCAAATAAATAAGTAATTAAAATAAAATAAATAAATAACTTTGTTTTTAACCCCTTTTTTTTCTACCGACTGGTTTTAAAGATTTATATGCTTCGTTATCAAGGTATAATTAACTAATGGATCCTATTTTATTTTTAACACTTTACTAAATGTTAAATTGAAACACATGGAGCTATTCAGTCAAGTTTTTTTTTCATGTTGTTAATCTTACTGTCCATGCCCTCTGTAGCTGCAAGACGTGCTGTAATCTAGCTCCTATATACCATAATTGTAATATATCATAATTGAAGGCGAGGAACTATAATCCTAACCGTCCATGCGCTCTGTAGCTACAAGTCGTGCTTGGATATTTATTTATTTTACAGCGCCCTTGAGGTGATTTTTACAAAAATGGCGCTATATAAATTATCCAAACATATATATATATATATTGTTGTAAAAATGGGAGGTGTGGAGTGAGATGAATACGACCTTTAAAACTAGACAGAGGTACTAAATTATACTTTGATGAAGAAGCTTGTGTAACTTTGAAAGCGGTGGGTAGGAAAATTAAAAATAAGTGGTTGAAAACAAAGTCCTTTCATATGTATTTTATTTGAATGAATGAATTTTTTGATGGACATTTGCTCATTGGGTCTATCTTTTCCACATATTTTCAGCATCTTCTTTCCCTGAACTATCTTATCGGTAATAGTGTGATAGTCAAACATTCGATAAAATACAGAAAAAATGTTTAAGACACGAAGTATATATTCTTACTTACTTAATTAATTACGAGTGTATTAAATAAAATGTGTATTTAGTAAATATATTATTTATTATTACTTATTTATTAGTCAACTCTAACTTATTTGTTTGTATATATTTTTTGTAACATTTTGTTTATTCGTATTTAGGCATAATACTCAACAAATAATTAAAAATAATATCTTTACTTACAATTTGACCATTTGACCACGATGCGTAAGAATACATTAATATAGTGTATCTGTATATTACATATTAATATTATTGATCTTTATTAGTATTATGTTAAAATTTTAACGATGTTTAAATGTATTTTTCAGGGTGGCCAGTGACTCCATCCGACCAGCCGTTCCCGAATCAGCTTCGCCAGAACCGCCCCCAGAGCGCTTTCCGCGAGCGCCTCCTATCCGCCAAATCTACCCTCTATCCGCCGAGCCCAATTCTCAAAGCGCCTACGACACCACCCTGCGGCGGAAAATCAAACCCGACAAGGGAGGGGGCGCGAACCTCTTCAAAGGCGACCAAAAACTCCACAGCAAGGACGCGAACCAAACAGATTATTCGGACCTGCACCACGACCATTTGGCCAATAGGGGTGCCTACCCCATGGCGCCTAATATATGTGTGGAGGGCGGAAGGATCGAGTTTGTGAAGGCACCGATAGATGGCATGGGCATGCAAACACCGCCCTCGTCCCCTTTAGGAGCTCGATCTGTTAGAAATTACGAAGAAGAAAAGTTTGACGGCGACAAGGTTCGTACATTTTTTTAATTAATAGAAAAATTTATTTTTGTGTATGTAAAATGCGATGTCTATTAAAAATGAACAACGCATATATATCGACATGATATCATATTTTATTTTATTGAATTTAAGATAACAATGAAAAAATAAAATATTTACAAATGAATCAAAATTAATGCCAAAAACAAAAAAGCCCGTGTACTTGTGTTGGACCTCTACGTGTCACTCTACTAGTAAAACAATAAAAATATAATAATGATTTTAAAATTTTCATTAAACACACGAAAATAAAAAGTGTTTTGCTAACTCGGTCTTAAAAAATCTTCTCGCCAACGGATTCACACGGAGTAACCCAAGACTAGACTTTTTTTAACAAGAGGAAAAAAAACTTTTTTAGATACAGTTAGATTAAATATATTTGTTAATTAAGCTCCATCATTTTCTTTGTAGTTGTTTAGAGTAAGAAAATATGGATCGATTAGTGACTACTAATATCAGTATGTTTACTGTGACTATTTTCCGACTTTTTCATTTCTCAGTCTTGAGACATGCTCGTCTCTTCATCGGGGCTCACACAACATTCATATGTCAATTCAAAAATTATCCGTTACCTAAACGACCACCACAGCAATACAAAAATATTTTAAAACACGCACAGTTTAAGTGATGCGTCGAACACCGGTTCTGCTGGCTTATTCAGTCACAATTTCGTTTCGTAAGTTCGTTCGTTCATATTTATATCCATCTGATTCTAACGCAATTAAAACTGTATTTTGCTCTCGTTTCCTCTCATACAATACGAATGAATTTACGAAACGAATAGTAACAGCATAAAGCCACTTTTTATTCACTAATTGAATTCGATTTTTTTCTTCACGGAGATTTTATTGCGTCAACGTTTGTCGCTCGTCTTTTTTTAAATTTTAATTATGGATAACTTATAGCGCCATTTTCGTAATAGTGTATAGACATGGGCCGACACGTCGCCTTCACTTTTTGGATCCCTTAAATGTATCTGTTATTTTAATTTTCAAAATATTAAAATACCTGATAAAAAAAAAAGTGAAAATAACAGTACAAGTTTACAGACGATGTTTAAGGGCCAGACCGCAAAACTTCAAAGGAACATTCCTCATAGTAAACTTTTCAAAAAATCAAAAAAAAAAATTTTTTCAGTATCTCAAAATGGAGTTAATCCTTAATTTCTCGGGCTAACATCCTTTCCACAAAACCCTACCCCTCTATAAATATGTTTTTTTTTGTAGGGGAGGGGTAGGGGTTTGTAGAAGGGATGATAGTTCCAAAAATCGAAGATTTACCCCATTTTATATTATTTAAAAAAAACACATTTATGAAAAATGTGTTTTTGGAGAAAACTTATAAAACTGATTTTTAGTTTGGTAAAGAGAGTGTGCCGATATTTATATTCAATTTAGATTACAATTTAATCAAACCATAGAACTACCTACCTATATGTATTAATAGCAATCTATGGATCAGAGTCCTCGTGTTTTTGTGGAATCGTCATATTAAAGAAAATAGGTTTCATAAATGAACTGCTTTGAAAAGAAAAATAACAAATGTTTAAAAGTGTAACGCCCTGCCATTTTTCATCGACGATCATAAATCCTACGTTTCGACATTTTATTTCCGGTGAACGCACCGCGTTCGCAGTCTACCGTCCGCCGTTCGCCGTCCACCGACCGCAAGCCGCCAGCTAACTGCCTACCCATACTGGGACATGCATATTCATGCAGCCCCTTGCTTGCGGTTTCGTTGCATGCCCATTCAGCCGTCAAGGGAATCCCCGCTTCGGTTGTGTGCAGAAGGTGAGATTTCGACTTTTGGCAGTTTGAGTATGCGTATTACCTACTCGCCAAAAAAATGGCAATTGTTGAGACGAAAGTATTGACAAACAATTTATAATATTTTCCTTTTAAGAAAACTCATACAAAAACGATATCCATCATATTTAATAATGTTTAAATTTCCGTGTTGTATTGGTGAGCGCGTTTGACCACCGAATTCGGAACCTGAGTAACGTGATGCCAATGAATCCATTTACTTAAAATCAAAGTTTTGTTTTTTTTTAAAAAACAGGTTTTCTTGACTGGCAAACGAAGTGTAAGGCTGAATAGCTTGCCTTCAGTAAATAAATGGAAGTGCTTTTTGTCGAAAATACCATACAATTGAATTAAACATTGCAATGACTTACCCGACTACATGAAAAAATCGTGCCGGAGACAAATTAAAAATAAACATAAAGAATCACACGATGATTACACTAACCAGACGAGGCATAACATAACAACCCTTACGGATTATTTAAAGTTTTTTTTTAAGGTAGCTGGGTCTACCGAATAATGGTGCCAACCAGTTTTTTTTTAAACTATAGTCTCATAAACTATGCCCTCGACTTTAGAACATAATTCCTGAAAATCATAAAAAATGTGTTTTAAAATATACATAATCAAGTTGATTAAGCGTGTTTAAGTTTATTTTTTGAAACCACCATTTTTTTTCTTTATTAAAAGTTCTACAACATTCTGTGTCTTTCTCAATCGCCCTACTTAAGATATATGTACGTTCTTCATTGCAATCACATTCTCCCATGATACGAGCAGTAAAAAAAACTCACCCATCCACGATGACAAAGTTCTTTCTTATTCATCCATCACTATAACGTGTCTTTTGGAATCAATTTTTGAAGACATGTTTTCACAATTTTGAACTTATTCCTGAATTTTATTCTCGTTTTTCAAAATCGAATACATCGTAGACTCGTCAATGTTGTACGAACGGCCGATCGAAGCAAACAATTCACCGCCATCAGAACGAATAATTATATCCATCTTTATCTCAATCGTATTTAGTTAATGAGTGCTTAATTTTTTACGCTACAGTTACTCCGTTTTTCACTCATTTTTGTAAATTCATAAGGGCGGAATACTTCAATATACCTCCACAAACAAATTGGCAAAACAGACCACGCATCGACACGTACCCTAAAGCAAGACTAAATATGTTTAATGTTTAATATTTGTTTGGAGAGCTATTGCGTGGAAGCGAACAATTATTGCACTAACGATAAAAATCTGTAAAAAAAAATTTTTTTTAATGTGCGAAATAGCGAATTGTGCGAACGAAGAAAATGTGAAAGCCGGGGGCCGCCTGTATTTTATTTTATACATTAATCGCCCATAGGGCTTTTACAATACAAATTTACTTATATAATACACAATAAAGTTTATAAACAAAAATAAGTAGCAGTTATACAAAAAGGTCAAAAAATTTAGTTGAAAAATACATGTTTTAAAATTTATTATAGTAGAAGTAATTCAAAAGTTCGTAATTGACTTGTTACAAAGTGTAATTTAATATATCCAAAAGAATTTATTTATTTCACATAAAACATTATATATTTTCTTTTCTGTATGAACACCTCACTGGGCATAATCCGGGTTGAGGAATTAAGAAAAATAGAGAAATTAAAAGTATATACACATATTGAAATCATCAGGATATTTTTTTTCATCACGGGAGGTTTCGCCATCGTAATAAGTTACATCACAGAACACGTGGGCTCGATAAAAAATACTTTTATATAAAATTGCTAGGATTTGACCCCAGACCCTTTGCGATAGAAGACCGTCCTCCCTATTATACATCACACCATGGGTGCCAACATGCATTCTCCAACCCATCGATTTATTTCAATGCAATCATAATACTTACATCTTTTATAATCATTTTTTAAAAATTAATCAAACGTTGAAATTTCAAGTAATACACTATTTTACCTAATGAAGTATGAAGCCACCCTTTTTATGTGTTTATTTACTAAATATTCGTGCACACCATGTAAAAACTTTATTATTTATTACTTTTATCTTTTTTCTTTGTTGTTTATTTTTCACAGTTTTCTATTCAAATCAACTGTGCCTCTGAGTTATGTAGCGTTGAGCAAGTTAGACCTTATTGTTGGCATTATAAAATATGGATATTTGACATGGAATTGCCTCATTCCTTTCGCCATTGACTTTGCCGAAAGAAATCATAAAAAATACTAGTAGTATAAAAAAAAAACAATCTTAATTAGATACATTACATTGATTGGGACGGTAAAAGATGCTCTTTGGAAAATTTAGCTGGATATTTTTAAAAATTTAAACGCCAAACTAATATAGCCAGATCTTTTACCATTCGTTTATTTTTATAATACAGGGTTGGTTGCCGATATACCACTGCATAAATTGGAATAATGATGTAGTTCAGTGCTACGGGAAATCGTAAATGAACATGTTTTCTTACATGCGGTAAAAATTAAAGTATTTGATTGTATGGGGAATTTTCTCGAAAGCGTATGAAAAAAATAATGAAAGTGAACTACTTTGAACTACGTCACGAGTTCTTCCAAACAGCGTTGATATGTGTTGCGATAGATTTCTGGTTTCCGGGAAGCTAACTCACCAGCCAGGACAACTCATCAACGACAACTAGTGAAATCACGAGCTAAGTAATTTAAAAGATACCAAATTTTAAAAAATTATAGCGTTGATAATACGATAAATAAAAACATGTTTGTTTTTGGCTCAGTTTGATAGTCTTTTAGCAAATATGTTTTTTTTTTAAATACCATTGAACTTTTTCATCGATATTATCAATTCATTTTTTGGTAGATATGCATAGGAGAAAGGTGTTTTTATAAATTATGTATAATTAATTTGTAACTTTAGTCTCCTCTTAATTACTTCATTTTATACACGTCCTTTCATTAAACCTGGTATAAAGTTCCGCCAAGGCGTAGTGGTAAAATAAAGATGGTAATATCATTTATAATATAATACCGGTTTATAAGTAAGACCCAATATGTTTTAGTATTGTCTTGTTTTTAAAAAACGGAAAGTAGTATGGTTTCGATTTGTCATGTACAATGTGTATTTTTATGTTTTTGGTTTCAGCGCAATGAACTTTTGTACTTTTTCTAATTGGTGGTTGAGACTTTACATAATTTGTTACTAATTATTCCACCAATGCGCGATGGCGTGGCGTGATAACGTGCCTGCGGCCAATCAGACAAACTATTTCATCCCGCCGAAGAAGCAAGATGGCGTGCCAGCCTGCCATACATCACCGAACATAATTGTTCATTAATAATTCTGGCCGCAATTAGTAGCCATTTTTTTATACGTAAATCCAACAAAAACTTAATCTCTTGTTTCTTCACTTAATTAAAGTAATCAAAGATGGCCACAACAAATAATTATATGCACACGTGTAATCGATTATTTGAATGTGAAAATGATGTCAATTTACTCGCCGAAATCATTATTTTCTGGAGAAAATTGAAATTACGGTAATATTATGTAAAAGTTAACATATTACGTATTAAATTATTTGATAAATTCAATTAAGCCAGATCTTTACGTTAGAGTCTTTCGATCGTAAGATCAATTTATGATCTACATCAGCGGTAGCCAACCGGTCGATCGCGATCGACCGGCCCTAAATTCCCGATTGAACAAGATAAATATTATCGAAAACGATGAGATCTGTTGCAACGTTTAAGAGTCAGTCAGCATCTACGACGAATAATCTTTAAAAGAAAAGGGTTCAATTTTTTGAGAAAAGATCAGATGAAAAATCATCCTACGTACGTTTTTATTCTAATAAGTTTTTATTAAATAAAAAAAACATACAACTACTCATCACAAAATGAGGAAGTGGTAACCGAAAATTGGTAAAGCATTTGTCATTCGTTCAATAATGATGTTACAATTTGCTGAGATGGTTCAAATGGACGACATTTCACTGGATAATTGAATTCTTAATCTGCGAATTATTTCGTACCCTACGTTTTATACAACTTTATTGTTTTGTTTATATCACAGACGGAAAAAAAAATTATATCTTTGATAGGTAAACAAAAATACATAAAACAACTTTGTCAATTTTTTATCCTTGCTTTAATTTTCTTTATTTGTATTTAATTTCAAATGTGCCTGTATGTATTATAAATATTTCTTACTTTGTGGTTTTTCAATATAATAAAATAAATAAACCAGCTTTGTTTTTAACCACTTATTTTTTTTCTTTCTTAATGACCGGTTTCAAAGCTACTCAAGTTCAACACATGCTTCTTTTTGAAGGTACACTAAACTAATTCGTTTTTGAAACCGTCGGCATAAAAAATGGTTTAAAAAAAAGTTGTTTTATTTAATTCATTATAATTAATAACCACTTAGTTAGTGCTTCAAATATAAAGTTTATATTAAAAATACATATTTTTATAAATCATGGTTTGGTCTGACTATCGTAAGGCATTTGCGCTATAAATCTGTTGGCAACAGTTCATACACATCCGATCAATTCCGACTATCGGATCGTACGTCTGTCCGACTCAGAAAACGTCGCCCGTACCGGACGTCGAGCGTCGCGCGTCGCCGATCTTATTACCTATCATCCGATTGTCTGAAGGCATACAGTGTTTACTTTTGCATAGAAGTGAAACACACGACACACGTCCAACTTTTTCATTTAATTCGTCTGTTTGCTAGTAATCATATGAAGTTACACTCATTCTATAAAAATAATTTTAAAATGTATATTAGAGAAAAGTAGTTTTTGATGTTTCGAATTAGAATTTCTTTTTTTGAGCTTTCTTAAATTTAAGGGATGAATCCAATAGCGGAATTTTTAACATCTTTCGTATCAGTATAAGCAAATATGCAATCGACCAAAATTTTCGCTATCCCTGTTCGCTTGCGCGATGGATTATACTGGTTGTAGTGGTCGCTAGACAGATCGGAAACTGAGACCGCAAAACACGAGAATCGGACGCGTTTTTCCTAAGTCGGATCCGATGGTCTGATCAGGCAATCGGTAGCAAAATCTAACGTCTATTCCCGTCCTAAATGTGTCAAAATCTAACAGATTATTGAAAAAAGTTTACCATGTTCGTTTTTTCCAACAAAATGCGTTGTTCTTTTTAGATTTCTATATTTTCTATTTTTACCCTCTTTACCCACACATAAGTAGTAGAGTTAGAGGCAAAAACGATCACATCGGTAGTTCACGTAACGTACCCCGCACGTGAAAGGGGAGAAGACAAAGGATTTTCGGTTCATGAATATTAATAAAGTCCCGCGGAAAATGATACGCTCTCACCACATTTTCATCCCAATAAATTATCTTTATTACAATTGCTATCATTTTCTATTGTCTCCATATATTTTCACTAATTATTTTCCATCATTGAATGTCATCATAGACCAACGAGCTATGTTTATCATAATATCCTTTTCGTAGGGCACTGCATTGAAATGCCGATGCAACATATTTTGATCATCTGTTACATTGTAAATCGCCCTTGAGGTGATTTTTCACAAAAATGGCGGTTTCTAATTCAACCGAATATTATTATTATGAAGGTAAGGTAGTCAGTCAGTCACTTCAGGTGGTAGTCCACGAACAGTAAAAAATCGCAGAGATTTAATAAAATATAATATCTCACGTCGACCGTCGAGGAATCGAATCCCGGTCCTCAAGTTTAAATAATAAAATATTTCGGGGTAAAACTGCGTTTAAAATAAATTTCATGTCAACCTTCATAATAATAGAACCTGCATCCACAAGCACGGTAGGCAGACTATGAGGCGGACTTTTCTCCACTCGATCAGGATTTTAGTTGTATTTCACACACAGTTGAATTCTTTATTCGCCCCGATACAAAACAAAATGGTTATATACTTAAACTGAAAAACTTAAAAAAACCCAGGTATTCTATTATATCATTTTTAACCCTTCAAAAATTGCGTGCACACCCTATTAGCACCATCAAAGTGCAGACATCGCACAGCACAGGGTGGGTTATAGAAAAAAATGCGAAATCTGTTTTTCCACTCAGTTGAATTGCATTTGTATGCAAATACGAGTCTACAACCCCTGTCCTGGTTGCATTTTTTATATCATATGTTCATGATGTGCAATAAATTGCGTTAGGCTAAACTCTGAGTGGGTAAGGGTTGAAAGGGAGATGGTAATTTTTTTATCCAACAAATATGCAAAATTTTCATCTTGAGATTTAAATTCATTGATGTGTGTAATTTATGAAATATTTAATGATGGTGTTTTGGGGTTACTCTCTTCGAAAACGTTAATTATTTTTTTTTAGAAAGTTACTCTTTTGTAATTATCATTTTGTCTAAATGTTTGTAGACAAAAACTGGATTTCACCCTATAGAGAGTTATCAAGATTTATATGTTACAACCACAGATATATATTATCTATTCAGAGTTACAATAGAGATTTAATTTCATTTAATATAATTCAACATTTACATACACAATAAGCTCTACAATATCTAGATTGTTAACTTTATATAATAACTTTAAATATATCTATTTTTTTCATTCTACATGCATATATCTTCAATTACAGAATTATATAGAATCACATTTTTAGACATTTAAATGCGTTGAACCATATATATATTTTTTTTATTTTTTTATTATTATTTTCATTTATAATTTTCTATGTGAACACCTTACTGGGCGTAACCCGTGTCGATGCATTTATTAACATTTTTATTTTATTTTGTTCTAGTACACAATAAATCGATTTTAAATAATATTTATCGTACAAAAAAAATTGTACACGTTTACTTATAGAATTATAGAATACTGAAATTAAAATTAACTTCCAAGAGAGAATTCGCGAAATTGGTAAAGGATCATGAAATATGTCTATCTTGCTGTTATAGCAATATTTATGTATCTTGTTTATTTATTATTTTTCTTCTCCTAGTGCCCTGTCAGGTATCCCCAACGTCAATCGGCAATCACTCTGGCAAAAGTTTCTCTGTCCTGTGCTGCCCGGAAAATCTGATCCACAGTCCTGAAGCCTGTCCAGTCTCGTATATTTCGCAGCCCGGACATCTGTCTTCTTCGAGCCCTTCTGTGACACTCTATTTTGCCTTTTAAAATGAAATAAAGCAAGTGGTACTTTTTTCCACGCATTATACGCCCCAGATATGAAATTTTACGAACTTTTATAGTGGCTAAGAGTTTTCTCTTCGTTCTAGCTCGACTAAGGACTACTGAGTTCGTTATCAGGTATGTCCAAGATATCTTCAGCATTTTGCGATGCAACCATATCTCTAAAGCTTCCAGCTTGTTCATAGTGTTCACCTTCAGAGTCCAAGTCTCTCAGCCATACAACAATATAGGCGCCACATAACATCATACTAATCTTCGCCTTATTTTCAAGTTTAGATTAGCATTGCAGATTAAGGATTTCATTTTATTAAAAGCAGCTCTTGCTACTTCAATTTTGCATTTAATTTCAATATCTGGGTCAAGGGTCTCTGTTAGAATGCTGCCGAGGTACTTAAACTTGTCCACTTTTTCAATGTCTCTACCCTTTAATTTGAGAGAAAAGTAATCAAGTCGGCCAAATGTTAGTGACAATTTTTATTCTACAACATATTATACATACATAAAAAAAAAATCAAATTGAACTTGCCAAAAAAGAGTCAGGCTCTTGTGTTTGGTAAGTGTACAAAATAATATAAAATAAAATATAATATAAATTAAAATTCACAACAATAAAAAAAATACAGGCAAATAACAATGAATAAAATGTACACAAATGTAATATAAATATTTATCTACTTAAACAATACATACATAACATATTTTAATTAGGTGCGAAAGTTTTCACGGTCACTGTTATCAATATGTTTATTTTTTGGGTGATACCGTGTGTGTTGGATTTGTTCCGACGTTTCTCACTCAGCTTACCCTGAAGATGGCTCCTGCAATGGTAGCCGAAACGTCGGAACAAATCCAACACACACGGTATCACCCAAAAAAGAAACATATTGATAACAGTGACCGTGAAAACCTTCGCACCTATTTAAGTGTATTATAAACCACTTACTTACTTACGATGTATTACTTTGAGATACGCGTTATTCGAAAAAAGTGTTTTATCTCTTTTCTGTCACCAATTTTCCCGTTGAAGTGACAAATATGTAGTTACTGTTTTGTACGGTGAAAAATATTATATCATAATCTCAAATCCAGAAAAAAATTACCACGTTGTTTTCTAATTAATGTGACGATATGTGTTGAACAATTTATAAATGCTACATAATAATATTTGACATTGTGCACTTCTTCAAGAAGACTACAAGAATAAAAAAAATGTATAAAAATCCTGTTATAAAAACGATTCTCAATTATTTACCTATTCATTTTAATTTAGAAATTATAATAATTTGTCAGTGAATGTACATAGTTTAGTATCAAAAAAAGAACATATTGATAACATATTTTTTTATAATCAAACATTTTATGAAAACTATGGAAGGAGGGTTTTCCTTAATTTGTTCTTAAATTTTCCCTAATATTTTACTTTCTGTAGATTTTGTGGTAATTTATTAAAAAGCTTCCTTTTACGTTCTATATACGTTTAGCCCTAGTAGTTTTTACTCTCTGTAGAGCAAGGCGTTATGTAGGTAAGTATGTATATTTATATTGTATTCCCCACAAATGCGGACCAATGTCTATGGTATGTTGCATTGCTTGAAAATGAAGGAAATATTTCTGAGTGCCCTCGTTCCCGCACATTCTTGTATTTCATTGAGGAGGTTGGTACTACTAGCAGTTTATTATTTTGTAGAGAAATTTTGTATAAAAAAACAAGGATGAACTGAGAAGAGAATCATCAGCTACACGATTCAATGCTTATTGTAGAAATATTTCCATATTTCAGTCCGTAAAACCACACGTGCTAATTACACGTGGCGCACTATAATAATTGTGTGTACACGTTTTTTAAAAAAATCCGCAAAATAATACTGTCCTTTGAAATAAATCGACGTTTTAATAAGTAACTGGTATTCTATTTTGTTTTTGGAAATATATCGAAATCCCCATTGTTA